>NC_090791.1:17037826-17170326 GCF_040054535.1 Antennarius striatus
CTTACATATTAAAAAATATCAGTACATTCTTCCAACATTTTGTCCAGACTGAATCCCTTTTGCATAAACTCACAGTTTCAGCAGTTGAGACTGAAGCTGTGTGGACAAACGGCCGTGGAGGGACCCGCCTCACCACGTCTCCTCCTTCATGAACTCCACACAGCCGTCTGGGCTCCTTCACAATCTGCTCCTCCTGCTGCACTGGGGATTGGGATGGATGGGGAAATTAGACGTATGTTACATGTAAATGTGGACACACACAAATGGTTAGACTATAATGGACATGAGTGGATAACAGATGGATATATACTTTATTAATCCCTCAGGAAATTACACAACATAGAAAGACATAGAAATTCCACATATTTATTGGCAGATCTGATTAATCAATAAGTGGATCTCTATACTGTATTCCAGATTCCAGTACACTATTCAGTTTGTTCATATATGAACAGCGAAGCAAGAGGAGACGTTTTGTGTCCAAAAAATGAAAGATTCTAAGGACAGAAATTTTTCCCTGCGAAACAGTTCAGAAATAAATCTCCCATTCCTGTAAAATGTTATGAAGTAATGTCGTGCTGCCACTTCTAGTCTTGATATTTTCCTTTAGTTAAAGCACATTTTCAACTAATACATTTTTAAAAAAATTACATCCTGTGTGAAATGAGAGCAGTTCACACTCAAAATCTCATGTTTTAGTTAACAGTTCCAAGTTTCCAGTTCAAGTTCACCTTAAATCTATAGTTGACCACTGATTATTCATTTTTCTAACCACTTCTTTATAATAGACATAGTAATTAGAGTTTCTGTGCTCGTCACAGATCACCACCAATCTCTATAAGGATGAGCTGCAATCAGCTTCCTTTGTCAATCAGAAACTATTGAGAATCAAAGAAAACAATTCTCTTGTACTTTTAGAAAAACACAACTTTTCAGATTTTGATATTGTGCTGGAAAAGAAAAATTAGCACCGTCTGGAGTTTAGGAAAGAAATCGTCTCACATTTTTATTGATGCTCAAAGAAAGTAAAACGTATTTCTGCAGCCGGGTAAAATACAGGCACAACACCTCAACCAAATGATGTGAAGAAAAGAAATCAGCCTGATCTCATTAACGGTGTTCTCTGACGTGGATGTGGTTCCATACGTGGAGAACAGAGCTACACGAATTGTGTCAAAACGATTCAACCTCCTGAAAATCAAATTCTCAACTGTTTTAATGCACATTTCTTGATTTCTTGTTTGACTCTGTTGGCATTTATTATAATTATTCAAGCTGTCATGTTGTGCTGAATCAAAAATTACTTTTTATTTATTTATTTAATTTATTATTTACAATAATAATAATAATAACAATAATATTAATAATGATGATGATAATGATAATATAATAAATAAATACATTACTTAAGTAATAGTAATGAACAATAAAAAATAATAATAAGCGATAGTCCACAAATCCCTCAAAGTTTTAGATGAAAAAAATATATTTTAGTGCCTAATAAAGCTGTCCTGTGATTTTACTGCTCCTCTTTTAATTTCTTGGAACTCTGCTTTTCTTTTTCTTTTTTTTAAAGGGTTGGACCAGAAAGTGCTAAACAACTCTAGGTCCATCTCCAGACTGTCTGTCCTCATTAAAGTTTTAGAATCCCTTGTGAGACAACAGTTTAAACCGTTTTTACCATTTGTAATGTTTTCAAATGCTTTATAGTAAAATTCCACTTCTGTGAGGACCCTAGGATTCATTCTGCAGCGTCCACACAAATATATTTCATCTGACGTTAGCATTAAATGTGTAACAAAACATGTTTTTTTTCTAAAGGTGAAGTCTGTGATTGGGTTTGCATCTGAACACATCATGCCAGATGTCACCAGCAGGTCATAGCAAGCCTTCCATTTCCACTGTCACCACAGGAACTGGGCTCCAGAGGTGCTGTCCTCACGTTGCATCAGCAGGAGCTTTAGTTTAGTGTATTACACCTGCAGCTCAGACCGATTAGACTCACATTCGTTTATCTGACCATTAACCGAAATTATTGGACGAAAACTGAATTTGTGAGCACATGATGACACTAAATGAAAAACCAGTGGGCCGCCAAAGTAATTACATTTCCTCTATTAGTGAGCTGTGAATCTGTACGTCCAATTTGTTAGTGTGTGCTGCTCCGTGCTGAGCAGGTGACACACGGTGTGTTTCTGCAGCGCTGGAGGCAGACCCACGCGGTGGGACACAAGCCCACATTAACTCTGGTTGAGGGATGTGAACACAGACGGGGGAAAAAAAAAGCTTTTGAAAGCTTACAGACAAATTTGATTCTTACCTGAAGTAGTTTTTCATTAACTGGAGTCTATGTTGGACATTTCAAGAAACGAGTTGTTCACACACTTCATAATGTTTATACTGATGGATAGAGTTTATTTTAACGTGAGGCTACCCATAGCAGCCAGTCGGCTTAGATCAGCTAGAAACAGACAGACAGCTACCTTAGCTCTCAGCGATTTAATAAAATCAGCTTAGGAAAGCCTATTTCTAAAAGTTCTAATTTCTTTGTTTGAGCTATGAGGTCAAAAATATGGACAGCTGTTAAGGCACAGTTATGAGTAATAAGATCTACGTATTCCATCAGATATTTTTAACCACGCTCTAAATAATCCTGATAACAATATCACGTGTATGGAAATGACTTTATATGAGAGTACATGAGAATGCTTTAGGTTGAAGTCACTGGAGGCTCTTTATTAGCCAGGTGGAAATGTGGACTCCTGCATTCCTGTCTGTAATTGGTCAGGATAAAAGTAAGACCTGATCATACCTGATCATACCTATAAATATCTAAAATAATATCTACAAATGTCTAAGAAATATCTACATCCTAAGAATCATTTGAAAGCTGAGCTTTAATTGTTGGTGACTCCAAATGAGTTTAAAATATGAAGGGATTTGTTTGAATAGATTTTGTCAAAATGTTCTGTGAATTTGTGTTTTCTGTTTAGCTTCAGGTAATTTTATTTGAGACTTCTTGTTGCCACTGTTCTTATCCAGGGCTCCCTTTTATAAGAGATCTCTGATCTCAGTAGGAGATGTGTTGATGTGTTGAAGAAGAGAACCCACCCAGGCACAGTGAGAACATATAAACTCAGAAAGGAATTAAACCCAGAACCTTCTTTCTGTGAGGCCACAGTGCTAACCACTGCTCCACTGTGCCATCCGCTTTGAGGTATACATTATATGTAAATATTATAACGTGCTGGCGCCACTTAAAAAATTCTCAGGATCACTAAGTCCCTAGAGTTCTTCCTCTGGGGAAAACGACTATCATCAGACTTGACAGCCATCCACCAAACCGATATGAACATTTTTCAGCCTTGAGTAAAACAATGATCAACGTGCAGACACATTGGAAGTACAAAGGCACTCATAGTCGTGTTGATCTGAGGTTAAGATCCCAAAGGTGTGAGTCTGGATTTTAAAGAGCATCACTGAATTAACACACCAATATAAAGTCTGTTAACCCCCCACCCCCATCCCGACCTCTCTCTGGAACCATATTGATCCTACTTGGTGGTCGTCCATATTGTGGAAAACTGCTTTCAGCTATTTTGCATTTCAATCACTTTCAGCAGCTGCTTGCTGGTGGAGGCCTCAGAAGGGACATTTAGAAACCCATTAGACAACTAACACTGCTGGGTGTCCTATATGGGCTAGTTTGAGCACTGCTACATTAACTCCCAGTTTAAACTTCCTATGGTTAATCATGTGCCTGGAGTGGAAACTACAATGTCATATATAAAGCAGTGACACTTCTGTGAATACAATATAAGTTCAACACCCGCCAGTGCTGTAGTGCAGGGGATGTTCTGACTCTGAAAACCTCAGAATATAGAGATGCGCTGATGGGCTGTTTTGGGAAACCAACATATTTCTATCATTAATAAGAAGCTGCTTTTCAAAAAGCATTTCAATCAGCAGAAAACTGAAGACCTCTTTCCATGCTGACTTAACCCTAACCCTAACCCTAACTCTAACCCTAACCCTAACCCTAACACTAATCCTAACCCTAACTCTAACTCTAACCCTAACCGTAACTCTAACCCTAACCCTAACCCTAACCATAACTCTAACCCTAACCCTAACCCTAACCCTAATCCTAACCCTAACTCTAACTCTAACTCTAACCCTAACCCTAACCCTAACCCTCACCCTTACCCTAACCCTATCTCTAACCCCAACTGTAACCCTAACCCTAACTCTAAGCCTAACCCTAACCCTAACCCTAACTCTAACTCTAACCCTAACCCTAACCCTAACCCTAACCCTCACCCTTACCCTAACCCTAACCCTATCTCTAACCCCAACTGTAACCCTAACCCTAACTCTAAGCCTAACCCTAACCCTAACCGTAACTCTAAGCCTAACCCTAATCCTAACCCTAACTCTAACTCTAACCCTAACCCTAACCCTAACCCTCACCCTTACCCTAACCCTAACCCTATCTCTAACCCCAACTGTAACCCTAACCCTAACTCTAAGCCTAACCCTAACCCTAACCCTAATCCTAACCCTAACTCTAACCCTAACCCTAACCCTAACCCTCACCCTTACCCTAACCCTAACCCTATCTCTAACCCCAACTGTAACCCTAACCCTAACTCTAAGCCTAACCCTAACCCTAACCTTAACCCTAAATCTAACCCTAACCCTAACTCTAACCTTAACCCTAACCCTAACTCTAACCCTAACTCTAACCCTAACCCTAACCCTAACCCTAACCGTAATTCTAACCCTAACCCTAACCCTAATCCTAACCCTAACTCTAACTCTAACCCTAACCCTAACCCTAACCCTCACCCTTACCCTAACCCTAACCCTATCTCTAACCCCAACTGTAACCCTAACCCTAACTCTAAACCTAACCCTAACCCTAACCTTGACCCTAAATCTAACCCTAACCCTAACCTTAACCCTAAATCTAACCCTAACCCTAACTCTAACCTTAATCCTAACCCTAACTCTAACCCTAACGCTATCTCTTAATCTAACCCTAACTCTAACCCTAACCCTAACTCTAACCTTAACCCTAACCCTAACCCTAACTCTAACCCTAACCCTAACCCTAACCCTAACTCTAACCTTAACCCTAACCCTAACCCTAACCCTAACTCTAACCCTCACCCTAACTCTAACCCTAATCCTAATCCTAACCCTAACTCTAACCCTAACCCTAACCCTCACCCTAACCCTAACCCTATCTCTAACCCCAACTGTAACCCTAACCCTAACTCTAAGCCTAACCCTAACCCTAACTCTAACCCTAAATCTAACCCTAACTCTAACCTTAACCCTAACCCTACCTCTAACCCTAACTCTATCTCTAACTCTAACCCTAACCCTAACCCTAATCCTAACCCTAACTCTAACTCTAGCCCTAACCCTAACCCTAATCCTAACCCTCACCCTTACCCTAACCCTAACCCTATCTCTAACCCCAACTGTAACCCTAACCCTAACTCTAAGCCTAACCCTAATCCTAACCCTAATCCTAACCCTAACCCTAACTCTAACTCTAACTCTAACCCTAACCCTAACCCTAACCCTCACCCTTACCCTAACCCTATCTCTAACCCCAACTGTAACCCTAACCCTAACTCTAAGCCTAACCCTAACCCTAACCTTAACCCTAAATCTAACCCTAACCCTAACTCTAACCTTAACCCTAACCCTAACTCTAACCCTAACGCTATTTCTTACTCTAACCCTAACTCTAACCCTAACCTTAACCCTAACCCTAACCCTAACTCTAACCCTAACTCTAACCTTAACCCTAACCCTGACCCTAACTCTAACCCTCACCCTAACTCTAACCCTAATCCTAACCCTAACTCTAACCCTAACCCTAACCCTAACCCTCACCCTCACCCTAACCCTAACCCTTACCCTAACCCTAACCCTATCTCTAACCCCAACTGTAACCCTAACCCTAACTCTAAGCCTAACCCTAACCCTTACCCTAAATCTAACCCTAACCCTAACTCTAACCTTAACCCTAACCCTAACTCTAACCCTAACGCTATCTCTTACTCTAACCCTAACTCTAAGCCTAACCCTAACCCTAACCGTAACTCTAACCCTAACCCTAACCCTAATCCTAACCCTAACCCTAACCCTAACCCTCACCCTTACCCTAACCCTAACCCTATCTCTAACCCCAACTGTAACCCTAACCCTAACTCTAAGCCTAACCCTAACCCTAACCGTAACTCTAACCCTAACCCTAACCCTAATCCTAACCCTAACTCTAACTCTAACCCTAACCCTAACCCTAACCCTCACCCTTACCCTAACCCTAACCCTATCTCTAACCCCAACTGTAACCCTAACCCTAACTCTAAGCCTAACCCTAACCCTAACCCTAATCCTAACCCTAACTCTAACTCTAACCCTGACCCTAACCCTCACCCTTACCCTAACCCTAACCCTATCTCTAACCCCAACTGTAACCCTAACCCTAACTCTAAGCCTAACCCTAACCCTAACCTTGACCCTAAATCTAACCCAACCCTAACCTTAACCCTAAATCTAACCCTAACCCTAACTCTAACCTTAATCCTAACCCTAACTCTAACCCTAACGCTATCTCTTAATCTAACCCTAACTCTAACCCTAACCCTAACCCTAACCGTAATTCTAACCCTAACCCTAACCCTAATCCTAACCCTAACTCTAACTCTAACCCTAACCCTAACCCTAACCCTAACCCTCACCCTTACCCTAACCCTAACCCTATCTCTAACCCCAACTGTAACCCTAACCCTAACTCTAAACCTAACCCTAACCCTAACCTTGACCCTAAATCTAACCCTAACCCTAACCTTAACCCTAAATCTAACCCTAACCCTAACTCTAACCTTAATCCTAACCCTAACTCTAACCCTAACGCTATCTCTTAATCTAACCCTAACTCTAACCCTAACCCTAACTCTAACCTTAACCCTAACCCTAACCCTAACTCTAACCCTAACCCTAACCCTCACCCTAACTCTAACCTTAACCCTAACCCTAACCCTAACTCTAACCCTCACCCTAACTCTAACCCTAATCCTAATCCTAACCCTAACTCTAACCCTAACCCTAACCCTCACCCTAACCCTAACCCTATCTCTAACCCCAACTGTAACCCTAACCCTAACTCTAAGCCTAACCCTAACCCTAACTCTAACCCTAAATCTAACCCTAACCCTAACTCTAACCTTAACCCTAACCCTACCTCTAACCCTAACTCTATCTCTAACTCTAACCCTAACCCTAACCCTAATCCTAACCCTAACTCTAACTCTAGCCCTAACCCTAATCCTAACCCTCACCCTTACCCTAACCCTAACCCTATCTCTAACCCCAACTGTAACCCTAACCCTAACTCTAAGCCTAACCCTAATCCTAACCCTAATCCTAACCCTAACCCTAACTCTAACTCTAACTCTAACCCTAACCCTAACCCTAACCCTCACCCTTACCCTAACCCTATCTCTAACCCCAACTGTAACCCTAACCCTAACTCTAAGCCTAACCCTAACCCTAACCTTAACCCTAAATCTAACCCTAACCCTAACTCTAACCTTAACCCTAACCCTAACTCTAACCCTAACGCTATCTCTTACTCTAACCCTAACTCTAACCCTAACCTTAACCCTAACCCTAACCCTAACTCTAACCCTAACTCTAACCTTAACCCTAACCCTGACCCTAACTCTAACCCTCACCCTAACTCTAACCCTAATCCTAACCCTAACTCTAACCCTAACCCTAACCCTCACCCTCACCCTAACCCTAACCCTTACCCTAACCCTAACCCTATCTCTAACCCCAACTGTAACCCTAACCCTAACTCTAAGCCTAACCCTAACCCTAACCTTTACCCTAAATCTAACCCTAACCCTAACTCTAACCTTAACCCTAACCCTAACTCTAACCCTAACGCTATCTCTTACTCTAACCCTAACTCTAACCCTAACCTTAACCCTAACCCTAACCCTAACTCTAACCCTAACCCTAACTCTAACCTTAACCCTAACCCTAACCCTAACCCTAACCCTAACTCTAACCCTCTCCCTAACTCTAACCCTAATCCTAATCCTAACCCTAACCCTCACCCTAACCCTATCTCTAACCCCAACTGTAACCCTAACCCTAACTCTAAGCCTAACCCTAACTCTAACCCTAAATCTAACCCTAACCCTAACTCTAACCTTAACCCTAACCCTACCTCTAACCCTAACTCTATCTCTAACTCTAACTCTAACCCTAACCCTAACCCTAACTCTAACCTTAACCCTAACCCTAACTCTAACCCTAACTCTAACCCTAATCCTAACCCTAACTGTAACTCTAACCCTAACCCTAACCCTCACCCTCACCCTCACCCTCACCCTATATCTAACCCCAACTGTAACCCTAACCCTAACTCTAAGCCTAACCCTAACCCTAACTCTAACCCTAACTCTAACCCTAACCCTAACTATAACCCTAACTCCAACTCTAACCCTAACCCTAACCCTAACTCTAACCCTAACCCTAACCCTAACTCTATCTCTAACCCTAACCCTAACCCTAACCCTAACCCTAACTCTAACCCTACCCTAACCCTAACCCTAACCCTAACTGTAACCCTAAGCCTAACCCTAACTCTAACTCTAACTCTAACCCTAACCCTAACCCTAACTCTAACCCCAACTCTACCCCTACCCCTAACCCCAACTCTAACTCTAATGATGATGCCAGGACCTATATCTCTCCTGTCTCCTGGATCATCAGGGTCAGTCCTGGTCTTGTTTCACCACTAGAAACTGGCGATCAACCTGTCGGTGTCTCCAACCAGGCTTCCACTTTTGTACTTTGTTTGTCTTTATCATTAATCACTTTTAGTTTTGTTCAAACCATGTCTGTTCTGCCCTCCTTTGTTCAACTTTGAGCCAGTTTGTGACAACATGACACAGATATTTCGTCAAACATCACGCCTGTCTCCCATCCCATCATTGGTTCATCCAATCCTTTCCACTTTTTAAGCACGAGTCATGGTTCTTGCAATCATACTGAAACAGAGTTCATTAAGCATAGGTTAATTCCCCCACTACTAGTGACTGCTGTGAACGTAAGTCTGTTTTAGACCATTGTGAGACAGTTATTTTTACTCTACAGATGATGTGTTGTTTCTCTAGTAATTGCTGACTGGGATTTGATTGTGGGGCTGCGTGTGAGGTGTAGACGTCATTTTGACGTTAGTCTGTTACCGCCTTCGCTGCCAGCTCAGAGGCAGAACTAAAAGACCCCTCCGTCACATTGTTTGACTGATGAGGTGATAGAGACAACAGTTTCTCTGTGAACAGAGGGTGTAAGGTGGTATTTGGTTCGCCAGCTTTTAAAGATGTCCGTTACTGAATATGATATAAAACCTTTGTTTCCAAAATGTCTCAATTTGACTGTGAGGTTCCAACAAATAGGTTTCCTTACAGACGTCATCAAACTAAGACGACATCTTAATCTCCCCTTTCTTAGCATTCAGCCTTTTCTTTGAACTCTGTTTGCTTCTGAATTTTACAGTAATGTCTGTGAACAACCTGTGGAGTTATTGAACCAGTTAACCACCAAGGGAATAGTAGGTTTTTTTTCCAAAACAAAATAGGACACATAACTCCAGTTGTCACCACTTCCTCCAGGGAGAAGAAAAGCCAATGCAAAGGAAGATTTCTGTAATCCATTAAAGGCTAATTCCTTACTTCTTATCCAATGTCCGTTTGACTCCGTTGCTTTAGAGGAACATAAAAATCAGGATTTCTATCTCCTTATGAATTCTCATTCTAAATTGCAGCCCATGACACAAGAATGTCATCAAATCATCAAAAGACACACAATCTGAATGAATTTTTCACTTTGTAATGACTGGGTCTGTACTTTCACTGCTGTTGGATCATAAATGCAGTTTGAAAGGATGATGGGACATTTATCATTTGGGATTTATGTATTTCACACTGGTATAATTGAGAACAAGTTTTCATTTCCAGGTGATTAGCTACTAAGTGCAAGCTAATGCTAATGCTAGAGCTCCATTGTACACAGTCGACTGTTTAAAGCACTTTTGTATCTCACGGAAGTCCGAGACTCACAGAATGTAGTGCACTTCCAGATGCCATCAGCCAATAAAATGTGAGTACAGTATCACGTGACTGCCTAACAAAAATCCACGATGAGGTGAAGTTGTGAGCGCTCATGCATGAATGCGGGAGAACGCACCGTATATCAGTTCTGATCATTGAAAAGAACAAACAGGAACTGGGATTTGTTTGCTATGATTACTGTACAATCCAGACATTTTTCTGCAGATGTTCTTAGAGACTAGAAAAAGTTGCACATTTTAAACGTTCATTTGCACTTAAATCTCTCCATACAAAACAGTGAGCCAATCTGTTTATATTGTTTTTTGAAATTAAAATTTACCTTTTTCAATTAAATACATTAGTGGTATGACGCCTTGTGGTTGGGAACTCTTCCCCATGAACAGAATGTGAAACGGTTAATGAATAATGCTTGACCAAATGACAAAATTTTTCACGTTCAGTATGTAAGTCCTAAACTTTGATAATAACATTCTGCTGTAGGTAACAAAATAGAAATGAAACAAGCCATATAAAAATCTTTGAGAATCATGGAGAAATTCCGGGTTGATCCTTTTATCCTACTACTATGGAGATAAAAATGTTCCGCCAGGTTTATGTTGGGTGGCACTAAACCCACAGTGTAGTAAATGATTCCATGCAAAGTAGTTTATTCACAAAACATTTTTGTGGGTTGGTACACGTTTGCACAAGGGGAAGTAACCCCCAGCTAAAAAATGGCAAAATCACCATGAATAAAACGATAACAGCTGATGGTGGAGTAATTCCTATAACCTGTTAGTCAGACTAGGGAACAACAGAATCATAATGATTAATATAATGACATAATTGGCCTCATTATATTGATTGGGACTTCGGACAGTTCTAGTTCCTCTGGTGAGGTGACACACAGTCTTCATCTTCCCAAACTGCTGGCAGATGGATTTGATCTGCCCAGATTTTTCATACATGTTCATATTTTATTTTTTTCTGATCAGGATTGTTTAGTCATGCTTTTGTATGTGCTCACCATCATGCATGTTCAAGTGCAACATTGTCTGTGTTTGTTCAGCTAATGAAACGATCTGTGCCCACAAGTATGCTGTACTTGAACTAAAAGCCATTCATTTATGCCTGAAGTGGATATGAGTTAATCAGAAGATATTCATTAGAAAACCTTTAAACAGCCCTATGATCACAGTAGTAAGAGACGACTTACCACGTGAACTTCCTGCATCATAACCATATGTTAACATGTGTTTACACTTCACTGAAGAGACATTAAGGATCACCTATAAAGTGTGGTTTGTTTTAAACATCCTAGTGTGTTCACGTTTGAGTTAAGACAGAGCAAAGTTCGTTTCTTCTACTGCTTGCTTGATACAACTCACTTTCAATTACTGTCTGGTTTTACAACTCCTGCCCAGACACAGGTGTATACTTTACATTGTATTCCCGCACCTGAGTGTTGATGTGAGCTTTTGACAAATACAGTAAAAAAAAAAAAATAAATGGAAAAAATGCTTTATTGTATGCTTGACTTGACTTATTTTATCTTTGGCCAGTTGGACATTTAGCATCTTTTACAAAAACTCATGTAGGATTGGTGATGAAAATGAACAAGAAAAAAAAAATCACCATATATTTGAGGGAAAACTGGAGACCAACCCATCACACTCACTTTGTCACTTAAGTCACAGTTTAAAATAGAACTCTTCTGGGGTTCCATCTCACATTTCCTCATTATTATTTCGCTATTTTGTGTCTTTTACTTTCTTTGTACTCATTACTTCTTGGTGCTGTTTTTCTTTAGAGTCCTAGTTCATTTCCACCCTGCACAAAACCTTCTGTGCCATCTATTCTTACGGCTACAGGTGCATTAAAAATGTATATACAAAGCAATACAATCTGGCTCTGAGGCCATAAAGTGGCAGTAAACACACACATTGCTGTTAGAAATCATATAAGCTGATCTACATTTATGCATGCATGTAACAAAATGCTCTTTTATCTTTCAAGGTTTTCTGTATTTTAGCCTGGAAACTCTGAGTTCATATTGCATTAATTTGTTTCATAAATTAGGGGTGTCTGCTGAAATCCCCCGTTTACCAGAGCAGTACGTGTGGTGAATGCAGCTGGTAAATACAACAGGATGTTTTCTCCCACCTCATAATTGGATGTCTCAATCATTTGCTGCAGAAAGCATTGGCTTCCTGCCTAAAGCCGAGACGATTCAATGTGAGGATTTGCTTTCTCATCCAACAAGCTTGAACGTTAAAGAGTGATTTGATATTTTGGTAAAATATTGAAAGAAAACTTTCATTCCACTGTGATGTATTTAAGGTAGAAATATGAAAACGCCGCTAGCTTAACTTAAACCATCTCTTCTTTGCACAGAGATTATGAAAATATAGTAACAAGCCATCTTATGGGAGACCTTTAGAGAAGCTAACATTCTTCCATTCCCATCCTTCTGGTTCTCCTAAAGGTTTCTTCCCTTTTCCTCGTACAGTTTAGGGTTTCCGCACCTGTCATAGAGGCTGTAAGGGTAGAAGGTGTGACTCTGTACGGATTGTAAAGCCCCCAGAGGAAAATTGCTATAATGTGAATTTGTTAATTTTATTTCCTATCTTGGCATTGAGGTGTTTCTGAGAGACTGAGCCTGGTCTCCAGTGACACAGCACACAACGTCATCAGCTGACTAATTATAGCTGATGGAAGAGGTCTTCATTTGGGAGGAATGATTAAATTTATCAGCTCAATTGAAAATGCACACAGCTGTATCAACAGTGAGGTGAAGCTGTTGTTGTTTACACACACGTGCAGAGAGTTAGAATGACAAACCATGTGTTTGAACCAGAGACGGGAACAAAACTAAGTGGCTCTTTAACCTTTAAAACACGTCAAAAGGAAGGAAGTAACGTTTTGAAAAGAAAACAAATATATACAGTATTAACTCTCTCAAAGATTACTGTGATGTGAGTCCAAAGGTTTTCATGGTCCAAAGGTCACATTATGGGGGTAAAACAATCGTGGGACTATTTCTTCTAGCAATAATGACATAATGGGGGAGCTGATCTGCCTGGGCAGCGAGATAGACTCTCAATACTGTCTAGTTGTTAATGAAATGTTTCAACATATGAAGGGCGATTCAGATAGAACACGAGAACACAGAGAGAACTGATATTATTAATTCATGATCAATCAACATCAGCGTGACTGTCGAGAGGCCTGAACCATAAAGCTGGATTATGGTTTAGCGAGATAACTTCGGGCTTAACCCTGGCTTTTCGGTACCATAAAGGTGGCTGACTTTCTATCGGGCTACGTTGTCACGGTAACCTATGCTGAACACCTAACCTGAGGCCTGTACCATAAAGCTGGATTACGGCTTAGCGAGATAACTTCAGGCTTAACCCTGGCTTTTTGGTACCATAAAGGTGGCTGACTTTCTATCGGGCTACGTTGTCGCGGTAACCTATGCTGAACACCTAACCTACTCCGGAGTAGGATAAGTTCAGGATTAGAGCTCAGCAGTTAAACAGCCCCACCTACTGACCAATCAGTTGTCTTGGAAAATGGGCTGTCCGTTTAATGAGAACCCGGTGGATCTTGGTGCACAGCTTGTGTGAAGAGCACTCAGGCGCGAGAGAATATTTAGAGATCGCTGTAATCCGTTCGAATCGCCGGAACAATCACTGTACAAAAGGTAGAGGTTTTGGGGAGAGGGGTTACATTACATCTGTCAGCTGCTGGAGCCTTACATCAGTAATGTAACGCATCGCAACCACGCGCTGACAGTCCCGCAGACAGTGTGCATTGCACTGAGGTTTTTTGCCACAGTTAATATATTTCTTAGTGATGTTCGTAATTATTATGATGTCCTTTAATCCCTCGTTGGATGGGTAACAAGCAAGCCACAGATAAAATGCCATTAATCAATTATTTGTTTAAGTAAATCATGGATTGATTCATTCATTCAGGTACTTTTATGTATTCTGTTGGCGATGCCGAAAACCTCGGGAAGAACACAGTATGTAGAGCTATTCATAAAGTCGCGGGGGGCATAACGAAAAATGAGGTACACACATACATTTATGGAACACACAAATGTTACTGTAGTCAGATATACAAGTGCAGTCATAGTGGGGAAGTAATATTATAATGGCACTAAGTTACGCGTTGACACAGTCTGCGATTTTTTCCCAGCGATCCTTGCGCCGTTTGGCAGCTGCAACTGTGTTGCTTTTTGCCTGGATTATTGATTTGTAGTACTCGTATTTATTATTTATTATTGATTGCTCCTCCGTTGTGAAATATGCGGCTCAGGCCAGTTTGTTGCATGTTTGCGATTGGTCACATGCAGCAACCTCCACCCTTTTTATGTGAGCGCGCACAGATCTAGACTGGACAAGCCTGAATTGAATTATTGAGTTGATAGCCGGCTTTGTGGTACCGAAAATCCGGAGGGCGGATGTCTCGGTAAGTGAAGCCAGATAAGTAAGAGGAAGCCCGGCTAGGTTAATCCAGCTTTATGGTACAGGAGTCTGGTTCAGCTTGAGTAAAACATTTCATCTTCATCTCTCAGTAATGGGATGTTATATATCACTTGATAATATTATGTGTATGATATTTATGTGTATGTATGTGTTTCCTGTCAGTGTGTTTTAGTGGTGAGACTAACTAAACACCGGATGATGTTTATATTTCTCCTCAAATATAAGCTGTAACTTGTGCTGCACGTCTACCGCTCCTCCACTAATCATCTGAGGTCATTTGCAAAGACTTAGCTCAAGATTCTCATAGAGCAGAAATAACCTGATTTGACATTGTGTTGATTTAACTGATCACTGTGGAGCATCTATGAATTGCATTATACTGATTGATTTTGTTCACAACAGGGTCACATAAATAGGTTTCCTGGTGCAGTATGATTCATCACATAAACATCAGGTCAATACTTAGGAATCGTAACAGACATTATTAGGAAGTCTTTCATTCACGCTGCTTGAGTTAAATCTGCAGCTGTGACTACAGACATCTGAAGACAGTAGGATACTGACCTCTACAGGATTTCAGGAGGAATCAATGCTTGGTGTACATTGTTGAAACTTTTCCACATCTAGAGGCTGTGAAATCGCTCATCCCAGTTTTTTATTTTTTTTAAAAAAAGGACTGCAGTTTCATTTTCAAAATATATTCTGTTTACGTCTTACATCTCTGCAAAGGGAGATGCGGAAAGGATGAGATGAAGCATTCCAAAACGAAGGATATGGATGAGCATGACAAGAAGAACAGGTAAGAGGTCCCTCATTGCATCACTTTAAAATATAAGCCAAATTAAATACTTAAATGTTATTTAATATTCAAAATCCTTTAAAAAAAAACAACCTACAAACATCCTCCAGCCACTCATGTTACAACACATACAAATAAATCTAAAAATAAATAAATAATATGTTAAATCAAAATAAGGTGACTCTAACTGGTGGTTCCGGGTTTGCGTCCCGCTCTGTGCGGAGTTAGCATGTTTGCAGGACAAAGATAAAGGTCCTGAGAAAACCCCCAACAGAGCACAGGGGGGTTTGGGGTTGGATCTGTCTTCCACATTTTTAATTCTCTCCCAATAGCTCTTTCCATCCCTACAGTTCAGTTCATAAATTCAATCATTACCCACTCAGCCCCACAGAAAGCCTGAAGTGGATTTAGTCCACAAAACATTTCTGGAGCTTGAAAAGATGAACAACATCAGGAAATCTGCATATAACTAGTTGTTTTTCTGCTTCTCCAGCTGCAGCTGTTTAGCAGAAAATGCTATTGGGCTGTCAGGAATGTTTTAATGACACTAAAACTGATTTACACCAAAATGTTTCATTTTAAAATAATTATTCTTTAAATTTGACCAAATCCATTGTTTATATTTGCTCCTGTTGCTATGATTAGTTTTCCCTGTAGATCCTCACTGTTGGGCGGTACGGTGGTGCAGTGGGTAACATTGTCATTCACACCTCACCTGCCTGATGGCACTCAGCTGTAGCCTTAGTGCTCATTTTCACTGAAGACACAAATACAAAGTGTTTGTTAAGGTGATTTTATTTTACATTAATCTGAGAAACCCTTATAATTAACGAGTGAATACACCAGTCAAACAGAAGGTGTGTCCACACTCGTAACTACTACCATATATTATATACAACAACAGGTAATTATATTGCTGCCCTTCCAAATGCAAGCAGAATATTTAAATGCCTTATAAAGAACAGCAAAAGTACAAATCATTGTCAGAAACACATAAATGTATAATAATATAGAGTGTTATATTGTCAAAAGATCCAAATTTAAAACACCAAAGTTTTTTTTTTTTTTAGTTTAACATTAGAAGGTCCATTTACAGTATACTGTCTGAAGCTACATCTCTGTTTGCAGCTCATGGCTGCACATCGATTTGACAAAACAGACCGGATCTCGTTGCAAAAATGGCCTCAGTTACCAATCAATCAAATCAATTGTCCTAAACCATGTCTGCCAGGCTGCTGCAGAGACAAACACAGGTCCAAATAAAACCTCCTTCAAAAAGGTGATGACATTTCTGCTGTAAATAAGAGGCATTTATATCAGTATCTGACACATAAGGACACAGATATTACATAAAAACACAACAGCCTGTATGACCGACATCACTCACCCCGATAGTCCCATTATCCATGTTTGTGTGTGTTTATGGATGTGACAATCGATTTATAGTTGGTCAAAGTACAATTTAGGCTTAAGCAATGTCTTCAGAGGGTTTTTCTATATGTGTGACTGTTGGTGTCACGTGTGTGTTCCTGTCCTGTCTCCAGCTATCCTCCCTGTCCCAGTTGATTGTTGGATCTGCTTGAGGTTTCTGTCTGTTAAAAGGCAGTTTGTGGATTGCTGGAGTAAAAAAGGCAGACTAGAACCTCTATTTTCTTATGAGTCATAGAATAACTTAATGATGTAATGCTACATAAAACAAGTATAGTTAAATTGAATATTGTAAAAAAGCACACACAATGTTTGATGAACAAAGGTCACAGAAAGAAGGTTGGGGTTAGTTTTTTTTTTAGTGTTAAATACAAGGAAACATGAGATATGCTCATGATAAATTCTGGGCAACAGCCATGTTTGACAAGTCAAAATGCTGGGTACAATATATAAACAGACTAAGCTTAGGTACAAAGGTACAGAGTTAAGGAATATTGGAGTCAACAGAAATTAACTTGCATTGTTCTTATTTACAGTTATAATCATATTCAAACAATAATCGTTAATTTCTATCATCAGTGAGGCATCTACTATTTTCTGTGATGTATGTCAAACTCATATCAAATTATCAATAACTAATATGCATTTTTATCATTGTCAAGACGCTGGTGAGAAAGCCCTAAATGTTTAAACAGAGGCCACAAGAGTGTTTCTTCTTTTTTTTTTTTTTTTGGTTTTTGCATGTCTTGTTTTTATCCACAGTTTGATCTAAACCCCACTGCAATCATTGGTAACACAAGTACACTGACCATAACTGTCACCCAACTTAAACCCTATCGAATCAGAAGACGGTGGATGCAGCAGGTAAACCAGGAATATTCAGGAACTGCAGTTTAATTTAGCTATAAACTGTTTAATGAAAACAGCTGATAAATAGTGTGTTTTCCCAGTAAACCTCATCCAGGATGGGGGTTAAGGGTTTTATATCCAAATGTTTAACTGTTCACACACTGAATGCTCACACTGTGGTGGTAGAATCCCGTGCTGTGAGTGTGGGCAGGCGGTGAGAGTGTGTATGTGAGTTTGTCTGCGAGTGTGTGTGAGAGTGTGTGTGAGAGTGTGAGTGTATGAGGCTGTGTACAGCATGTCTATATCTGGTGGACATCAGGTTGTACAGCAGAGGGTTGACAGCAGCACTGAGGTAGAACAGAACAGAAGACACCAGGTTGAAATACTGAGACAGATAGTATATGAAATACAAGTGTGTGTCAGAGTGTGTGTAGGTGTTGTTGAAGGGTATGGTGTTTTGTGCATCAAAAGCGTGTGTGTTTGCAGCAGGAGGTGTGTGATCAGGTGTGTTAGGTGTGCTGATGTCAGAGAGAGAGTGCTCGTCAGAGCTGGTGGCATCGGTGTGTTTCTGTGTGACGTTAGAGAGAGTGTTTAAGTGTGAGTTTGGGTCCGTGTGTGTTTCCTGCACAGAACCAAGAGAAAGAGAGAAGATGGTTCGGCCCACGTGGAAGGGCAGCCAGCACAGAACAAATGCCAGGACAATCACTCCTGGAGGAGAAGGGAGGAAGAAGAGGAAGAAATACAGCAGTACAGATTCAGTAAATGAGATTGTTAAAATCTAAAATCAATCAGTTTGTAAGTGTGTAGCTCCACGAAACGAGTCCAAACACCGGACGGGTCATTGATCCAACAAGAATGTAAGAAGAAGCTGTGGTTTGTCCCTTACGGGGTTCACTATGTGAGTGGTGGCTTGTGGTTGTGATGAATGTGTTTCTCACCCAGCATTTTGACTGTGTTTCGGTGACTCTGGTCTCTTCGGCTGCACTGTGGACGGAGACACAGTGCTCGTCCAATCAGGCTGTAGACCAGACCCAGAATGCAGAGCGGTACCAGGAAGTAGAGGTTGGAGAGAATCATCATGGCCTGCAACAGTCCAGAGGAGACGGCGTAGTCTGAGCAGCGACACTCTCTCCGGTCCGTCTCTCCTCTCTGACTCCCATCCACTTGTTCACGCGTTCCTCCTCTTTCATCTTCTTTCATTTTGCTTTCTTCTCCCTCATTGTCCATCTGTCCATCTTCAGCTCCAACTTGTTTCCAGTTTTCTCCATTTGTCAGTTTTATCTCTCTGTCTATCTCACCCGATTCGTTTTTCTCCTCTTCCCGGTGTATTTCCTCCAGTCCCACGCTCTTTAAGTTCATATGCCCATCTTCTCTTTCTCCTATAATAAATCCTGCATATTCTCCTTCCCAGGCAGCCCATCCTCCACCCTCCCTCCATTCACCAAGCCCTTGCTCATCTCCCCCAACCTCCTCCACTCCAACCATGACCAGCACCGGAGCTGCGCTGATGGCTGCACCTAGCCAGAGACAGCCAATGACAGCCTTGGTCCTGCGTCGTGTCACCAGAGTCTTTGCAGTGATTGGCCAGCAGACTGCCAGGTACCTCTCTAGAGAGAGGAATGTGATATGGAGGATTGTGGAGAAAGTGCAGAATTCTGCGATGAACATCGTCATCTTACAAGCAAAGTCTCCCAAGGGCCAGGGGACGGGCTTCCAGAGCTGGAAGAAACAGACCATAGTGTGGTCTTACAATAAAACAATGGATTCACCCAACCACTAATTAAAATCAGTGTGTCAACTGCTGAGGAACAACATATGCACATGTCAGAATGAGCATGAACACTCAGTATAGTGTGGGCAGGAAATGTAGTGTTAGTTGATGACATCATTATCACAGAAATTAGCAAGGGACAGTCTCCAGGGGATGACGTCCATGGACTTTAGTCAACCTCTGATGTTTCTCCTACCTCAAAGGTAATCAGACAATTGGCTTTGAAGCTGATTCATGGGTTGAATGGGTCATTCTTTCCTTTAAAATCAACGAGGAGTTCTTTAATGGTAAAAAAGTGGATTATTCTGCGATGGCTGAGCCAGTCACCAGATCTCAACCTGATGTAACATGAGCTCCTGAACAAACCTTAGGTAAGAAAGACTCACAAACAGGCGACAGCTGCAGTTAAGGCCTGGCAAAGCATCACAAATGGCAAAATCCAACATTTTGTGATGTCCAAGGGTTTTTTACGTCATTGCAAAGGTTTCTCAAGTATTAAGTATTAAGAATTTCTATAAAAATGGTTCTCATTCTGAAATGTTACAAAGGACATCTTTGTTCAACCCCTTGAGTTAGACCTGAAACATTGGCACATGGCAGTCAGAACCCAAATGATGGAACTTGTGTCTCAGTAGGGTCAACACTATCACTTATGGTTTGTGTTCTTGTTTTCACCAGCTCTGTATTAGAAATGGGGTTTTACTTAACCCAGTTTTCAAATTCCCATTTGTCTCATTTGGTTTGGGTCTGAGTCTTTTGTTTATCTATCATTCTGATGAAATTGATGGGTGAGTGCTGGGAAATCATGAAAACTGCAGGACCACGAAATTTGAATAAACTTATTGAAAAAATAAAATACTCATGGACTAAAACTTGGGGGCAGGTTAAAGTAATTTAGGCAATAATGATGATAAGGAAATATTGTGCAAAAATACTACAACAAAAATAAATGACAAAAATTAAATTACAAACAGACAATTGGATCCAATTTCTGCCTTTTAATGCCAGACACCTCTAACTGTGACAGGTGACTGCTCCACTGCTGAGACCGAAGAATTATTTTTGATTAAATCACTACATCAGCCATTGAGGACTGAATTTAGGAATAAACCATTACACATTCTATATTCATTCTTGTGTACTGTCACACTTGATCTTCCATTGTGACTGTCTTGGGGGAAATGATGTGAGTGATCTGAGAGCCCTCTGGGTGGGAAGTGACCTGGAGTGAAGCAGCAGGAAACTCAATTTGGCAGCAGGGATTTCCCTCAGGCGAAGACATGATGACTTTGTTCCATCTCGCTTCTCCAAGAGCGTTTGTCACAGCTGCAGTCCAGTCAGACGGACACTGTACTATAACATGTATGAGCAGTGTGTACCTTATATAGATCCAGAGGCAGCAGCAGCAGAATCAGCAGGTCGCTGACAGCCATGCTGCTCAGGTACAGGTAGGTCGAGCTCCTCATGTCAGGCCGGAGCCAAACCACCAGGATCGTTAAAATGTTTCCCAGAAGGCCAAAGAGCATCAGCGGAATGTAAATGACAGTCACAATCACTGAAACAAGACAAAAACATGTGTTGGTCACTTTCTATTTATTTTACAACTGTGGACAGTTTTAGCCATGAATGGAAAAGGATAAATGTCATCATTTTACTATAACACACCTACAATTTCTAGAATGACATAGTAGAAAACATTGATAGCAATTGTTTGACATTTTGCTTATAAGTTATTTGCTTTACTACTGAGATTTGAGTTAATGGATGCCACTCTACA
The DNA here is from genome assembly GCF_040054535.1 of Antennarius striatus. Taxonomy (NCBI): domain Eukaryota; kingdom Metazoa; phylum Chordata; class Actinopteri; order Lophiiformes; family Antennariidae; genus Antennarius; species Antennarius striatus. The sequence goes on from NC_090791.1 coordinate 17,059,095, forward strand.
CTGTAAAAAGGGAAACTGCTACTTTGACAAGTGATGAAAAATCAAATCAGGGACACAAATAAAACATTCTGTCTGCTGCCTGTCACAAAATGACCATCTGCTAGCTCCAGCTTCATTCACCTTTACATTTTTGCATTAACCCTCCATCCATGTTCTTTTAGATGAGACAATGCTAATCGTGATGTCTATAGCCTCTCTTCTGCTTTCCCAGCTGGCCACAGACAAGAGGAAGGGTACACTCCAGACACATCGCCAGTACAGTATATCATGGGGCCACACTACAGACAAACAATCACTGACACCAACAAACAATTTGGAGCGATCAATCCACCTAAGCGGGATGTTTTTGGAGGTGGGATGACGCTGGAGAACCCAGAGAGAACCCACGCAGACATGGGTAGAATATACAAACGCCACACAGAAAGGACTCAAACCCGGAACCTTCCAGCTGTGAGGTGACAGTCCTACCTAATGCACCACATGCAGCCTTTATTGATATTTCAAATTTGGTACTCTTTCCTTTTTTCCATGGATATCATATTTTAAGTTGATCATCTTCTCCATCTAGTTCCAAAACAATATCCACTCCTACGTGCTCACTAAAGGCGTGGAGGATATGTCACGCATTGATGGACGGATGGATGGATTGGATGGATGTCTGATCAATGTGGCATTTTCTGAAGATAGGTTTGTATTTTCAGTCCTACTTTGCACATTTCTCCTCCAGGTGAGTATGGATCTTCATCATTAGTGTAAAGATCTGGTTTGATTAGAATTCACTGACAGTGATTGGGCTAAGAAAGCCAAACAACTACACACCTATCACATTCTCACTCAAGTAAAAACATTACCATGACATCAATAGTTGAATTTACAGCCAGTGAGCTTTCCTTCACTCTACACAGTCTCTCTCTCCATATCTCCTGTCTACTAGGTCTACGACAGCTTTAAAACAGGTGTTGAACAAGTCAATTGATATCAGAACTGGAGAAACTTGTTGCATTTGAATTGATCCCATTTGCAGTCTACCTTCCCAATTTGAAAAACATGATGCAATAGCACATCTTTGCTGTTGTTTGTGACTTACCCAACTCAATCAATCCAAACACTTGTTCCTCCCACTGGCACTCTTGGTTCGAGCAGCTCTCCATTGGGGGAGATGTTAAGGTGCAGTTTTCATCTTCACAGACGCCACTCATTTCCCCCAACTCCAGGAAATCCATGATGACTCAGGGTGGGGCTGGACACAGACCGAAAGCCTAGAGAGTGTTCAGAGAGGGGTTGATGTGTGTCCCAGGTCACAGCACAGATGTGACAAACACCGATGGATTTCCACTGATGCTCGATTACAGCTCCCACTGAAGTGGATGGCTGGAGTGGACAAGAGATTTCAAGACAGAACTCATACAGCTTGTAATATTCAGTGTCCAAAGTTTAATGCTCGACCCCTCATACAGTATGTAGTGTCTGAGGCCACGCAATCAGCAGTATGTATGAGAGGAAAAATGAAGCTGTTGCTGTGTAGAACATTCTATCTACAGTGAAACATGGCGGTGGGTCAGTGATGCTCTGGAGCTGCTTTAGAAACCTGCAGCCTGTAGAGGGTTAGATGGATTCCATCAAGCATCAGGAAATCCAAGAAGAAACACCTCAATCTGTGAGGAAGATGAAGCTGGAGGTTCCAGATGGATGGTGATCCTAAACAGACCTCCAAGTCCACAAAGGCTTGGTTCCAGAAGAAGTCCTGAATCATTCTAGAGGCCGTCACAGTCACCTGATTGACTGTACAGTCCACAGAAAATCTCTGGTGGGATCTGGAGAAGGTGTCTGAAATATTCAGGAAGTGGAGGTGTTTGTTCATGAGGAATGGGCTAAGATTCCTCAGGAACGCTGCCAGAACCTGGTGTCTGGATGTGTATCATGTCAGCAGCTAAAGGGTCTCTACGGAGAACTAGAGACGCCGGTTGTTAAGGGTTGAATCATTTAGACTGCAGTAATCAGGAGAGCCAGAATAATATGTTTTTAGAAATATGTTATATTAAACTATTTAAAGCCTTTTTGTATGATTTGGTTCTTGCAGTTGATTAAAAAAAAACAATAGTACACTTTCATTCTAATTAACGAACACCAAATGAAGAATAAACCTAATGAGGAACGGAGGTTAGACTATTTTGCTTCCTGCTGAACGTACATTTACTTTGACATGCAAATGCAAAAAATGTGTATCATAGAGTTGCAGAGAAAATGTGTGACAAACCAGTTGTCCTCAAATGGGAGAACATCAACACATCAATACGTCAATTTATTTGACAGGAATTAGTGATATTAATGAGGATGGGCTAGTTAAAAGGTCGAGTCATCATTACACAGTAATAAAACTGTGGATTAGGATTTTACAATTAATTTCTCACACACAGAATGTTTGTTCAGCTCAAGGTAAATATTGTGTACTCACTGATGGAGAGGAGCTGCGGTTCCTGGTGCATGTCTTTGAGGCAGTCACACATCTGTGATTCAGCTTTCACTGTTTTACACACACACACACACACACACACACACACACACACACACACACACACACACGTGCACGCACACGCACACACACTTCTCTCCCTCACCCCCCTCTCTCTCCTCAACAGTTTTTCCGTCTTCCTCTCCATCTCGTCTCCCACTATAAGTTCTACGCTCACACTTGATATTTTATGCGATGTCACTTTGTTGGAATAAAAGTTTATCAAAAGACTCATTTTTGACAAAGTGACTGACTATTAACCCCTGGTGGTGGGTTTTGTTCATGATACTCTTCTTTTGTTCTGATTTTGGACAGTATGTGTGTGCGGTGTCTTTTATCATAAATAAAAGTAGACGCAGGCAAATAAATTTAAAGCCTTCACGTCAGATTGAAGAGCACACACAAACCTCAGAATTAAAAATAAAGTGCAAACAGAGCTGAATAATCCTTTTTTTTCTCGTAAATTAAAGATGTCCCAGCCTAAATAACTGAAGGCCTACACTTCAATTAGAAAAACATTAACATCTTCAGAAAGCATAAATAAAAAGTGGCTCTTTCAGGGGGAAAATGCTAACAGAATTTTATTCATGGGAGAAGGGGGCGTGAGAATGGCCTGCCAGTCATTTAAATCTTGGTTGGAATGGACTCAGTGCCATTCTCATGCAGACAAGCAGCTGTTGAGGTGAGCCTGTGTAGCTGAGCCTGGAACAGTACATACTTGGATTCTGGATTAGCAGGAGGAGCTCCTGCCTAAGGCAGAAGCTGTTGAACCTTTTAGTGAAGTTTAGCCGCTGAATTACTCTTGGCCTTGGAGCTTTAAATCGATCTCACTGAGATGTGATGTCTTCTTCTCCTTTCGGCTTCTCCCTTCAGGGGTCGCCACAGCGAATCAGTGTCCTCCATCTGACCCTGTCTTCTGCATCCTCTTCTCTCACACCAACTACCTTCATGTCCTCTTTCACTACATCCATAAACCTCCTCTTTGGTCTTCCTCTAGGCCTCCTGCCTGGCAATTCAAAACTCAGCATCCTTCTACCAATACATTCACTATCTCTCCTCTGGACATGTCCAAACCATCTCAGTCTGGCCTCTCTGACTTTATCTCCAAAACCTCTTAACATTTGCTGTAAACAGCAAGTGTAACGGTTATGTTTGAGGTTATGTTTGCTGACTGGACCATCTTATAGTTAAGCCTTATTTAAGTTTTTTTTATACAAAAAGTTCATAATATGACCCAGGAATAACATGATTGGATTTGCGATCATTTTCAATGGATTTGCTGATGGTTAGCTGAACAGGAGGATTCAAAATTTTAAAATAAGTACTTTGTCTTTTTGTTTTCTTGAAACACGTATTCACCATGATATAGTTGGTAGTGTGTTGAAAATACAAAACTCATAAAAATATCAAAATAGCTAAAATCTTTCTATTTTGGCTCTGAGCAATAAATGAACGTCAGTGACTTCCGACAGGTTTTCCCAGACTACCAAACATGTTGTATTGTGTAAGATGAGACATTTAGTTTACTAACTTTCCCTTAATTTGCTATTTTCTGACTTATTTTTCTTTAATCAGGTTTCATTTTGTAGAGAAATAAATGAACAAACGTCTCGTGTAACTCATGACACAGTTCATCGGATCAGAAGTTGTCTATAGCTGTCCTCTGCTGTACATACAGTATGTGTCACCCTACTCCAAATGCTTGAATTGATACTTGAATTGATGTTTTTTTAAGGTCGCCATTCAATTATTCAACTTGATCTTTTTTTTCCCCCTTTTACAACAGATGGCTATGCCAGTTTTAGATTGGTCAATCTAGAATATAATTTCACTTAACAACTATTCAACTAAACAGGCAGATAGGGGTGTGTGATGTGATGATATTAAACCATGAAGGATTTAATCATGTTTATGATCTACCAAAACAGAAATACTGTGAAATCATTGATAGGTTACAACCTGCAGGTGTGTGAGGTGCAGTGAGGTCAAACACTAAAATAAATCAACATGGTTAGAACGATAAAATGAGATATAATCTGTGATGTTTCTCCTCAAACTGATACTCTCAATGCATAATTCAGCCAGAGACATTTTACAGATGCAATTATAAATGTGATAAATACTTGTGATAACACTGATTAGAAATAAAAATTTAAAAAATGTTGGGATTGTTTGCAGTTCCTCCAGTTTTACTGAATGTCCTTATTTGTGAACCGTAGAGTTATTACAGTCATTTCAGGATAAACTTCTTAATGCTGTTGTGGTAGCTGTTGTTACATTATACAATTTCTAATTTGTCTTTCATTCTTGCAGCTTACATCATGCGCTGCAGGACACTGGATGGTCGGACAATGTTTGAGAAGAGTAAGCTCAAAAAAGTCTTTATAAACAAATGAGGGTCGCAATGCTGTAAATACTGAGACTTTTTTTTAATGATCCTGTTCAAAAATCCTGCTCAAAAACTTCCATGTTAACTTGAAAGACTTGTTCGATGTTGTGTAACTGTTAGACACTGTTACTGTTTTTAAAACACAGTTTTGCTAAAAAAAAAATGCGCATGCACAGATTTTATGTTAGAATATATTTTGCTTTCTTTAAAAACTCTTTGAATTTGGTGTTATTATGCAATTTCCTCCGGGATTAATAAAGTATCTATCTGTCTGTCTGTCCGTCTTTCCGTCTATCCATCTATCTATTGTTATTAATGTTATTACAGCTACTTGAAATACTATAAATAATCAGTCATTTTACTTGAAAACTAAGTACTACTGTGTTGAATTTGAATAAAGTTGCAAATTCAGATTTTATTCATCACTAAATGTCTGCTTATATTATTATTATTATTATTATTATTATTATTATTATTATTATTATTATTATTATTATTATTATTATTAAGTGCCACAGGGGTGGATGCGTGTGTGTGGGCATGAGAGGGAGGGTGAGTGTCTCACCTATTGCTCCATAGTAGCTCCAGTATTGCTCATTTTTCTTCCAAAGGAGAAAGAAGGAGCCATGAAAAACAGTCACTTGAGATTAGCAGGGTGTCTCCCTTAAGTCTCATGTATAACTCACTCTAAATAGTCTGCCTCGCCTATTTCTCCTAGTGAAATTTAGGAGAAACATATGAGAAACATTTAGAAGAAATGGAAACTAAAATGAGACTGAGGTGAAAATTTCAAATTTGTCTCCTAAACATCCGTGTGATTTAATAACACTCGTTCTTAGATTTCCTTCATCTTTATTATCTGCTACATCAGTCACTCAGAGCGGATTCCACACACACACACACACACACACACACACACACACACACACACACACACACACACACACACACACACACACACACACACACACACACACACACACACACACACACACACACACACACACACACCTTTCCCTCACCCCCCCAGGTCTGATAAGCGCAGGTGAGAAACTTCACTAGGTCAATCACTTGGGGAAGGCCATTGCATCGTACGATCATCACGTGATCATCACATGATCATGAGATCGTAGCTCAAACAAGGGTCAAACACTCCATAAGAAGTCCACACCCTACACCCCCTCCGGGAAAAACCCATTGCGTCATACCATCAGCATGTGATCAGCACATGATCACAGCATGATCACCACATGACTGACAGAGGGAGGGATATTCACCGGAAGAGGCAGGGCTGATATTTTTTCTGTATTTCTTTGACGATTAAATTGATGTGACGTCATCCAAAAAGGCGGGATATACACAGGAACAGGCAGGACATTCACCAGAAAGGGGGCGGAAGTAATAATGCAGACGCCTACCACTACTTTGCAGTCACTGATCTCCTTCAGATTACACCATCTACAAAAAATGTAGTCTACCTGTGTGCTCCTACCTCCACTCTTATATGTTACTGCCTCTTCTGGAAGAAAGTATTCACTACAGCCATTTCCATCCTTTTTGCAAAGTCAACGACCATCTGTCCTTCTGCGTTCCTCTCCTGTCTCCCTGATCACATTAGCTGTAGTTGTCCATTCATCTGAAAGTCCTCCTTGCCACCCAGAGCCTGTCTTAACTCCTTCCTAAAAGTCATGCAACACTCTTCCTTTTTCAGCTTCCACCATTTCGTCTTCTGCTCTGCCTTTGCCCTCTTCATCTTCCTCACCACCAGAGTCATCCTACACACCACCATCCTACGCTGTTTGGCTACACTCTCGCCTACCACTACTTTGCAGTCACTGATCTCCTTCAGATTACACCATCTACAAAGGATGTAGTCTACCTGTGTGCTCCTACCACCACTCTTATACAGTAGGTCACCCTATGTTTCTGCCTCTTCTGGAAGAAAGTATTCACTACAGTCATTTCCATCCTTTTTGCAAAGTCAACTACCATCTGTCCTTCTGCGTTCCTCTCCTGGATACCAAACCTGCCCATCACCTCCTCATCACCTCTGTTTCCTGCACTAATATGTCCATTGAAGTCTGCTCCAATGACAACTCTCTCACTTCTAGGCATGCTCTGTATCACTTCATCAAAGTCCAACCAGAATTTCTCCTTCTCCTCCAGCTCACATCCTACCTGTGGAGCATACCCACTAACAACATTCAACATCACACCTTCTATTTCTAGCTTCAGACTCATCACTCTATCTGACACTCTTTTTACCTCCAGGACATTCCTAACAAACTCCTCCTTCAAGATAACTCCTACTCCATTTCTCTTCCCATCTACACCATGATAGAACAACTTGAACCCTGCTCCTAAACTTGTAGCCTTTCTACCTTTCCACCTGGTCTCCTGGACACACAGTATGTCTACCTTCCTCCTCTGCATCATGTCAACCAACTCTCTACCTTTTCCTGTCATAGTTCCAACATTCAACGTCCCTACTCTCAGTCCTATCCTCTTGGTGTTCCTCTTCTCTCTCTTCCTACAAAAACACTTTTCTCCTCTCCTTTTTCAACCAACAGTAGTCCAATTTCCACCGGCAACCTGTAGGTGAACAGCACCAATGAAGGTCATTGTTAACCCGGGCCTCGTCCGATACGGTATGGAAGTCATAGGTTTGATTCGCTTGTTTGATTTGGCAAAAGTTTTACATCGGATGCCCTTCCTGACACAACCCTCAGTATTAATCCGGGCTTGGGACTGGTACAGTAAGACATTGGCTCTTGTGGCTATGTTACTGAGATGTACTGAGTTGTGACGTAATGTCCATCAAAAAGGGAGCCGTATTCATCCTGTATTCATCTTGCAAAAAAGAGTAAACACTGTGTTGCTCTCTGACTCTTGCCTTGCTAAAATGCTGCTATTTCTTTTCAAATAGACAAGTACCGCTCCAGTGCATTGCCTTTACTCAGACCAGAAACGCTTCAGTGCATTGCCTTTACTCAGACCAGAACCACTCCAGTGCATTGCCTTTACTCAGACCAGAACCGCTCCAGTGCATTGCCTTTACTCAGACCAGAACCGCTCCAGTGCGCTGCCTTTACTCAGCCACCTCACGCTGTTGTGCAGTATATTTCTGATTTTCAATAATGTTTCAACAACAGTGTTTAAGCATTTCTTCACAACTGTCCCATCACCAAAAGATGTTTTATGTTTCCCCAAAATCCACAATGTCTTAAGTGAACATTCGTTCTTCGGTTATTTTGCCCTCAGCTCAGACTTCAGGGGCTAACTTTGCTCAAAAGCTCTGTGCTTTCTTTCGTAGTGGCGCTTCACGTTATTAATCAAATAACTAGTGCTAAATGTTCAGACCATAGGAAGTAAAATGGTTTTGAACTGACTGACGGAAAAAATGAATAAATAAATAAATAAATAATGAATAAATAATGAAGAGATTTAAATACATGCTATTGATTATTTTCCTGGCTGCATAAGCATTTAGTTTTAATCATACAATAAACTTTTCTATCACTCTGTCTCACTAAATTTCCACACACTTGAACTCATCTAATTTGACACACACACACACACACACACACACACACACACACACACACACACACACACACACACACAACAATTCGAATTTATGGAAGTTTTCACACTGGGGTATGGGGTGATCAGGATGTAGGCAGGTTTTGTTGGAAGGGTTAAACCTGATACGATCCGACTGGACCAGAAGACACTACATGTCCTCATGCATATTCCTAATCTGAATTATTTAAATTTGGCCAAGATTGAATTTGCTCTTCTTCAGCTGCGACTGATGTAAGGCCCATGTAGTACCTGCAGTCAGGTAGGCGGAGAGAGCCCAGATATGTTTTAGACTTGATGTCTGTGTTAGACTTGACCTCAATAACAAGAATAAAGAAGCTTTGAAAAGACTCAGCGGTTTTCCTCATTAACCTCCCTTTGTTTGGACCTATGCTGTCCTCACTCTCTGTAACAGTCAGCACCTTCCAGGTGCGCTGACGGAACAGGTAAAAACAATCTGATTGGCTGAACTGTTCTTCCGTATTAACTGGAGAAGCACTGCCTGCCATTACAGCCGCGACCATCAGAAACATCAGACCATCAGAAAATCTACTCTCGTGAATTTATCAGAGTGGTCACAGGTCCGAACAGAACCACCACTCGGTCCGGATCGGGACCCCCCCCCCCGCACTAAACCGTCTCACCTGGTGAATGAAGCGCCATTCTGTCAAGCGTGATATTTCCACGTGTTGCCTACCGAGTCCAGAGTGTCGGAGAACCGAAACTAAGCGGACATCACGACCTGCGGTTGTCTCTGCTGTCGGGGATCCACACCGATGATGTGGTGTGTGTTGTGGTTCGTCTTTCTGCTGGCTGTGGGTGAAACCCCGGACGGACCTGTCAGCGGTGAGTGTGTGTAAAGATCATTACAAGTGGCTTCGCGTACTAACAGGACAGCTCAGTAGTAGCCGGGTACCTCTGAATGACGACACTGCCGAGGCGCCCCTGAGCAAGACGCCCCCCCACAAGCTGCTCATTTGGGACGCACCGCGAAGTCACTCTGTGACCCCTGTACTAATCGCATGATAACAGGCCCAGAGTGTGTGTGTGTGTGTGTGTGTGTGTGTGTGTGTGTGTGTGTGTGTGTGTGTGTGTGTGTGTGTGTGTGTGTGTTGTGAACAGTCTCACATGCCGTCATGAAAGTTAAAAAAATGGAAAAAATTAAATTAAATAGTTATATTTAGAATAGAGTATAACTTTATTTATCCCTTAAGGAGGTTCCGTCATGGAAATAAATTATCCAGTGATAATAATCACCAATTTAGATTTTTTTTTTTTCAAAATCGCTGAATTTTCACAGCCTGTACAGGCTGTGAAAACCACAGCTTTCCCTTGCCTTCACTTACCAACCTGTAAGAGAGGCAAAGGAAGGCTGTAAAAATCACAGCCTGTACAGTAAGGGAGGCAGAGTGCCATTAATGTACAACCTGAGGTGAGGCTGTGGGGAGGAGAGAAAGTGTCACGATCGGGGGAAAACATGACTATCGATTCGTCAGGAAAAAAAATGTATATGTTTTAATCAAAAGTAGCGTTTGAACATAGCTATATTTTCATAAATAAGTTATTTCACCATTAAAAGCCCCTTTTCAGTGTTGTTTTTGTTTTTTACAAAAGAAAACCTGTTGAGATATTTGATGTGTCACAAAAGTAAAAAACAGCAATGTCAGAGTCACTTTCCTGCGGAGTCAGCTTTTGTTCGTATTTTTTGCTCAAAATTTCTTTTCTTTTTTTGATGAAACGAATGAAAGTTCAACTGTTGGTAGGAAAATGATGGAAAAGGCAAGTCAGAGACTGCAACATTCCGCGAAACCCCTGATTTCAACATTTTACCCTGACCTACACATTATTGTGGCTCTGGCTTCCTAATATTGTTGCTTTGTGTTTAGTGATTATATCTCATCAGGTTTCAGTGATGTGTGCGTAAAAAGGTATAAGGTTCCTCACGGATAATGTGTCCCAGGAACTACATGCGATTAACGAATTCTGCGATAGAGTGATGAACTATTTATCTTATTATTTATGGTAATTTAATTGTTTAAGAACCCTCCCCACACTTTACTCAGACCAGAACCGCTCCAGTGCATTGCCTTAAACCTTCTATCTGTATTACCTTTTCCCACACTCTGATTAAATTTTTAAAGCATTTTTGTGTCTCACGGAAGTCCGAGACTCACAGAACGTAGCGCACTTCCGGATGCCATCAGCCAATAGAATGCGCGTACGGTATCATGTGATTGCCTTCCAAAAATCCGCGATGAGTACAAAAGTTACCTGGCCTGGTTTTCTCAAGGTCAAGCTAATCATCCTATTTTCATCCCCTTTGCCGCCTGAGTAACGTACTTTTTGTTACGTCTTTCTATCAGCAACGGTTGTGAAGATGTTTGAAGGACGGATGGACGAGCACACAAACACTGACAATGATAATACATCACCGTTTCGCGGGATGTAAAAAACGCGATCGCCAAATGTACCCGTGTGCAACTCGACCACAGCAGGCTGTTGGCAGATGAAGAAACTTTTCATGAGGACAGACTATTAGCTGCTTTTTTAAAAATTCTTGACACAATCTTTGTCTTTCAGGACATGTCACCAAAGTCTCCGTCAAAGAAGACCAGGATGCCTTTCTGCCCTGTTACCCCAGCACCAAGGAAAACCTTGAAAGAAAGGTGTTTGACTGGATAAACAAGAACCCAAGGAAAGAAGTGTTCTTGTACGATAGAGGCCATCATTACAATAACGGCCGGGATGGTCAGGATGCCCAGTTTAAAGGACGAGTGGAACATTTTGAAACGATGCTCCTTCACGGAAATGCATCTATTTTAATAAAGAAGGTGCAGCTGAAGGATGCAGGAAACTATACGTGCATCATTCCACACCCATCACATGAGGAGCACTACGTACAGCTGATCGTCGGTGAGTACTTCTGTTCGATAGATAAATAGATCAATGAGTGAATGACGTGAGTCTGACGTGGTGTCTGAGGTTTTTTTTAGGCACTAACCGACCTTTGTGGTGATGATGCACACCTTCTTAGCACACACTGCACTCCCAGACCCAATCCCAACGCTTCCAGCACAAACGTGACCCAACATTGGTTCCTACATCATTTAGTTCCCACAGGAGGATGACCCCGTCTGTAATGAATATGAACCAACAGCAGGGGGTGACAGTTTTCTGACAGGTAGTCTATCGTCTCCATTGTTGCTCTAACTTTCACTCTGTTTGTTTAGAGGGATAGTTGGAGGCGAGGGGATTGGGGTAAAAGAACTTGGATTGGACCACAGAAGCAGCGAATGCATGGACTTTGTTTCTGAGTGTTGATACGGTTAAATCAGGCACCAGTGTAGTATTAAAATACCACCATCACTACCACTATTACCACCATCACTACCACCATCACTACCACCACTTGTCCTCCTGCACGTCTTCTTGAACCTTTAACAATATTAACCAGCTGACAACAAGTTAACTACTATTGAACATGTATAAAAGTTTTGACTTTCAAACTTGTTTGTCTTAGCCTCTCATTCCTGGACAATCCGGGCGTGGCCTTGATTCCGGTTGAGGTTCCACACTGGGTTTGTCTTCAGATTGAACGAATCAGTAGGCCGTCTTTGGTGCTGCCTGATCCGTTATTAAACCCTGTCTGCCTTTTTAAAGTGTCCCCCATGAACCATGAGGAAGTTCACGCACTCGTTTGTCTTTCAGAGCCGTTGCTGAAGGACCGATCAACAGGAATTCCAGGTTATGATTTTAATCATACATTTCATTCATTAATTTATTTAAATGTTTGCAATAAAATCAGACACTTGACATCAATAAGTTTCCACATGAAGACGAGACTTAAACATCACCAGACATGTTATCTCTACTGAATGGACTTCCTGGATGTCCATTTATATCCATTCTCGTTCCGGTTTCAGGATCATGTCCAAAGCCATCCATTCCAGTTCCGATGGAGATGAAGATCCCGATGAAGCTGGAGTGCAAGGTTCACTGCGCTTCAGAGAAACCACGTCTCCAGTGGCAGGACGGTGCTGGAGAAGTTCTTCATGCTGACGCACCCAACGTTACGGAAAGAGAGGGAGGCTATGACGTCACCCTCCAGCTGACAGTCAACAGAACAGGCGTCTATAGTTGTGTAGCCATACAGGACGGGTTCAACCATCGGACGGAACCTTCTACGATTGTCGTCTTGATCAGTGGTGAGACTCAATCATCAGTACCCGATACTTATTCCTGAGAAGTTTAGAGACCCGTAGAAACAAGAAGTAAAAGTAAATGGCAGGATAAAGTAGAACCTCGAAATACGAGTTATTTGAGATACAAGTCGTCGCTCTGCTGTCATTTTTGTTGGACATAAGATTGAAAATCTGAGGTACGAGTCGTGCTTCAGGACACCACCGCTAGTTAGCAGATGGATACAACATAAGTGAGACCAGATCTCGCTCTTTACCATGAGTTGGCAGATGGATACAACATCAGTGAGACCGGATCTCGTTCTTTACCAAATGTTGGTGGATGGATATTTTAGAATCTCCCTCTTGTCTCAGAGAAAATTCCTACATGCTAAAAATGAATAGAATTCACCTAAAAGTTCAAACAATGTTTATTGTAAAGTGGTCAGAGTTGAATACAGAATATGAAATCTCGGGTTCTAGCTCAGGTCACACTGTCACGATCACGTAGCGGGAGCCTCGAACAATAGAACAATTTGCTTTTATAGTTGTCACTGAATGGAATAATAAATATCCATCTAACTCCATATTGGGCGTCTTCCAAACTAACTATACAATTGGCTAAGTAGATGCGTGCCATACGACCTTTGTCAAAGTATAAAAGTGGGTGCCCCCCCTGGAATGCAGGTCTCACCCTGGAGGGCTGGAGAATACATCTGCATCCTTTTTTTGCTGCTACAACCATGCATGCAGTGCTAAGAATGCTATAGAGCAATTCATATAAAACACAATCTACCAAGCTTGAGTGTTATTTTATTACATGAGCACACATGAACCTTCAATTCCCCCTTTTCACCTCTGAACTATAGAGGTCAACATAGTATATTAAGAATAATCCCTCACTTATCCACACTACAAGATGCACGACTTCACCTCATTGCGGATTTTTTAGTTGGTAGAAAGACCGGATCTCGTTCTTTACCACGCAGCGCACTTCCGTGTATTAAATAAACACTTTTTTTTAATACAAAAGATTTTTAAACAGTCTATCAGAGCCTGGGAAAAGTAATACAGATAGAAGGTGGTTTAATGTCAGTCTGTGGAGGGTTCATAAACATTTAAATTACCGTAAATAATCAAATAAATAGCTGGTCGCTATATCTTGGAATTTTGGTTTTTACTGGTTGTTCTGGAAAGCCTTAACCGCGAGTAACGGGGGATTACTGTATTAAGACACCACCAATACCACCATCAGTACCAGCATCTCTACCACCATCAGTACCATCACTACCACCACAAATACCACCATTACTACCACTGTCAAGACCATCACTACCACCACCAATACAACCATTACTACCACTGTCAAGACCATCACTACCACCGAGACCACCATCACGACCACCACTACCACCATCACTACCATCATGACCACCATCATTACCACCATCACTAACATCACGACCACCATCACTACCACTATTACCACCATCACTACCGTCACTACTACCATCACTACCACCACTACCACTATCACTACTACCATCACTACCGCCATCACTACCACAGGTTGTCCACCTTCATGTCTTCTTGAACCAGATTAACCATCTTATAACTGGTTGTACTATTGAACATGTGTAATTGTGTGTGACCTGAATTGGTATCTTTCTATTTTTCCAACCTGGCTACAGGACACAGATAGGTTACCCAGACTCTCAAACTTGTCTGTCTTAGCCTCCCATTCCTGGACAATCCAGGCGTGGCCTTGGTTCTTGCTGAGGTTCCACACTGGGTTTATCTTCAGATTGATTGGATCAGTAGGGCGTCTTTGATGGTGGTACCATCAGTACCACCATCAGTACCCCCATCACTACCACCACTTGTCTTCCTGCAAGTCTTCTTGAACCTTTAACCCAATTAACCAGCTGACAACAAGTTAACTGTAGTATTGAACATGTATACAAGTTTTGACTTTCAAACTTGTTTGTCTTAGCCTACCATTTCTGGACAATCCGGGCGTGGCCTTGGTTCTGGCTGAGGTTCCACAGTGGGTTTGTCTTCAGATTGAACGGATCAGTAGGCCGTCTTTGGTGCTGTCTGATCCATTATAAAACCCTGTCTGCCTTTTTAAAGTGTTGCCCATGAACCATGAGGAAGTTCACGCACTCGTTTGTCTTTCAGAGCCGTCGCTGAAGGACCGATCAACAAAAGTCCCAGGTAATGATTTCAATTATACTTTTAATTTATTGATTTATTTAAATGTTAGCAATAAAATCATACATTTGACATCAATATGTTTCTACACAAAGACGAGACTTGAACCTCACCAAACACGTTATCTCTACTGAATGGACTTCCCGAATGTCCATTTATGTTCGTCCTCGTTCCAGTTTCAGGATCATGTCCAAAGCCATCCATTCCAGTTCCGATGGAGATGAAGATCCCGATGAAGCTGGAGTGCAAGGTTCACTGCGCTTCAGAGAAACCACATCTCCAGTGGCAGGACGGCGCTGGAGAAGTTCTTCATGCTGACGCACCCAACGTTACGGAAAGAGAGGGAGGCTATGACGTCACCCTCCAGCTGACAGTCAACAGAACAGGCGTCTATAGTTGTGTAGCCATACAGGACGGGTTCAACCATCGGACGGAACCTTCTACGATTGTCATCTTGATCAGCGGTGAGACTCAATCATCAGTACCCAATCTTTAGTCGTGAGATGTTTAGAGACCCGTAGAAACAAGAAGTAAAAATAAAAGGCAGGATAAAGTAGAACCTCGAGATACGAGTTATTTGAGATACAAGTCGTCGCTCTGCGCTCATTTTCATTTCATATGCATTTCCTTTCATTCATTATCATTGTTTATGTAATTTATATATAATTATACACAGGTAAAGTCTGCATATCTGTTGGCTGGATTAAAATTGTGTTCCCATGACGACCTGAAGTGTGTGTGACGTGTTTCAGGTCCACCAGATCAGAATGTAATTGCCACAATATATGGAGGGCTCATCACTGGAAGTTCGTTGGTCATTATTTTTCTGGTGGTTTCCAGATGCTTCACCATCACACGTATCAGAGGTCAGTTTACTCTGTGTCACATTGATACGAGTTAACCGTTAGTTCCCGCCTTCTGATTGGAAAGTATTGGTTCTTGTTCCTCATAGGGTGGCGGGAGTGGTGGTGCTCATACCATTGGCCGGGTTTTTGCAACTCCCAGGAGTCCAGCAGACCTGGTCCAGTCGTCCAGGAGGAGATCAAGATGATCCCCATTGATATGGATCCAGAACTTTCTGAGTGAGGAAGGTGATGGTGATAACTCGTGACGCTAACATCTGATTGAAACCAAACAACAGTTTGATTATTTTGATTTCTGATGTTCGTATTGAACTTCATGTCACGTGTTTGTTAAAAGTTTAGTTTTAGTTAAGTTGAAGTTTAATATTGGCTTTCTTGAACATACTCATAACCTGTTTACGCAGTCAAAGTTGCTAAAATTTCATGATATTGTACAATATAATACATCAATAGTTTTATATAAAGCACTCTACAAATTATTACTACCAAACGATTTTTATAACTCCAGTCGGGGCTCATAACTCGAGAGGTTTTGGATAATTTTCATTGCCGAGAGCTCAAACCACGTGTAAAAACGTTTTTGTGTGTCTGTGTGCGGAGTGAAACTCTGGAACAATCTGGACTCACAACTCAAGCAATGCCAAAGTACTCATAAATTCAAACTGTTATATAAACATCATGTCTGGTCAAAATATAGAGATGAGGATCTTTAACTCAAACTGTTCTGTTTTTTCTAAAGTGCTCAGTTTTTCTTTACCATCGTTGGTATTTGTTAATTACTGTTGTTGGTATATTGTACATTACCATTGTTGGTCTATCGTGCCTTCCTTACATTGTTGTGTGGAATTGCTATTGCAATATGATAATTACCGTTGCCCATGGTGATGCCATCATGATGCAATTATTGCGTGGTTGTCCTTGAATGAAGTAGCAGTGAAGCTCAGTGTGTTGATCTCTGAATCAGGAACTGGGATGGGATTACATACATTTTCTTCTTCCCACTCCCTTCCAGGCAGAATTGTATTGTTGAGTCATGGTCTTTGCTTATTTATTTGCTTGTGTTTGCTTGTATTTGATTTTGTTTGTTGTTGTTTTTTTGTTTGTTTGTTTTTTGTTTTTTCCTTGCCTTGCCTCAGTGGCAGACTGCTGACACCAAGCTCCTCCACAGAGAGACTCAGGACCTCCTTTGTGCCCCGTGCCATCAGGGGGTACAACCATTCTCTTGGAAGGAGGGGGGTCGAAGCTGAAGCTGCAGGGTCATCTAGGTCGGCCGAGAGGGGATAGACTAGGGGGGCCTGGGATACACTGGGGATGTCATGTGGGATACTTTTTGGGGGTCCTTAGTGTTGGTCTACAGTTTGGTTCATCCACTTCTTCTTATATCTTCTCATGCTCCTTCTATGTCTTATGCTTCTTTCAGGTTCTTATGCGTCCTTTTTGTTATATTTTCTGTTGTTGTAATTATGTTATGTAATTGTTATTTATGTAACGTCTTTTGTCTATGACTCAATGCTATGTGTATTTATTTGTATCTTTTTTGTGAGCAGAGGTTACTCTGAATTTCCTTTGGGATTATTAAAGTATCTATCTAAATGTGAGCACAACTCGACCGTCCTGGTTCCTAAAGCTGTAACGTGTGTTAATACTGAAAAATAAAATGAGAACTTTTACTGTGAACATTTGTTTTTTGTAAATGTTTTTAGTTTTTGCCATCAAGGTTTGATGAGTCAAGGGTTTGAACGTAGAAGCATCCTGGAGTCCGGGAGGGTTTGGATCTAGACTCACTGTTTGATGGTTGACTAGAAATCACCAAAATCACACAGGAAGACAGGAAATGGTCAATCCTCAATATTTGAAATTCATGTGAGAATTTGTGCTGAAATTAAGATTGAGTCACTGCTGAGTCATGAAAACGTTTAATATTGATTATTAATCCACAACACCGGTTTATTTAAACCTGTCACACAAACAGGTCACACTGTAAAAACTTTATCTACATGGAATACTGGATCAGTAGGTGTGATAATTTGAGCGCAGATTCAGATCAAAATCAGATCTAATCTTGGGGCGGTAACCTTCATGGTGTGGCGAGGAGGGGTGGAGTTACCTTAGCCCCGGCCTCCCGCCGTCCCAACAGAAAGATCAAATTACACCAATCAGAGCGCGAACTTTCACTTTGAGAGAAAGGACAATCTCAGTCAGAAATATTTTGTGTATGAAGAGGTGCGGCCTTGCAGAGCTCTTTTGCGTGTTCATTGATCGAGGAAGGAAATACCAGTCAAGGGAAAACCAAGTCAAAATTTATTATGAAAGCTTTCAGGCAGTTACACGGTGATCACAGCGTCAAGCAAGTATCAGTAAGTGCAAAGAATAAAATATACTTCTTTTGTACAGTGGTACCTCTACTTACGAAATTAATTGGTTCCGGAATAAATTTCGTTAGTAGAAAATTACTTAAGTAGAGATGCGTTTTTCATGCAAATGCCCTAATTCGTTCCAAGCCCCGAAAAATTCTGACATAAATGTTTTATTAAGCATAAAAATGCATCAAAACATGTAACAAATACACGTTACGATTAGATTATTGCACAATAAATGAGAGCTGCGCATAACTTAAAAAACAAATAATAAAGAATAATAATGACAGTCATTTACCTTTTAACTGGTGTCCTCATTGTTTTTTGCCCTCTTTGGTTCATGCGCTCCTGTCTCACGATGCCGAACAACAGAGTGAATTCCAGTCCTCCTTCTGAACTTCTCCAACCACCCACGTGATGCCTTAAACTCCTTAAACTGCCGTTTGTTTTAATAACGTGGTGATTGTAGATGCATTACAGCCATATTCTTTGGCGAGATCAACCAAACGCATCCCTTTTTCATGCTTTTCTATTACCTCTTGCTTTGTTTGTACGGACAAAAAACTCTTTTCTTCATCTTTTCTTTTCCTCTTTTCTCCGTCACTTTCCTGGGGTCCATAGTGAATACTCAAAAAGTTAATACAGTATATTTGCGCAAACCTATCAGAACACCTCACGGGTCGAGAGCCGAATGAGGAGAACCCTGCATAAACACCGATCTAGCTCCACACAGAGGTCCCTCTTAGCCAATGGGATGCCAGGAAGATACTTGGTAATAGCCAATGGCAGAGCAGCTATGAGAATGGTGCATTCAGGAACCTGTGGGAGCTGCGAGTAACAGTCAATTCCGTATTTTTACCTTACGTAAGTCGAAATTTCTTACGTAACTAGAGGCAATATATTCCTGCTGAGAAATTTTGTAAGTAGAAAATTTCGTAAGTGGAGACATTTGTAAGTAGAGGTACCACTGTACGTCAGAAGGAGGTGTGTTTTACTACAGAATGAAAGCAAATCAGAAGGTGTGTTTTACAAATTCCCACACTTCTTTAACAAAGGTTCTTTTTAGCTTCATCTTTATCATGCAGCTGGCATAACCCATATGTTCCTCCATTACTCCCTTCTTCCTTCAGAATGTGCTCATAAACTTGACTCCTCTTTTTGTGCTCAAGTGATTAAACAGGAGGTGTTTGCCTTAAAACTAGTCAAACAGTGCCTCACTTTATTATTACTTTTTCTACATCAAAGTCACCAACAAGACATGATTTACACAATTCAGCTATATCAGTTTACATGCATCCCAACATTACTTACGAAATTACTTCCAGAACTAATTAATTTCGTAAGTAGAGGTACCACTGTAATTTCCTAAGTAAAGGTACCACTGTAATTTCCTAAGTAGAAGTACCACTGTACACCACATGTTCCAGCGTTTCAAGGACGTGCAACCTTATAGGAAGCACGTGCCGTGAAGGCTTGGAGGAGATTTTTCCTACCACAAACAGCAACTTCGGCTTCAGCATCGGACGGGTCCCCAATGATGAAGCGTCTGTTGTGGTTGATGTATCTGCTGGATGTCGGTGGACCCATGGACCAACCAGACCGCGGTTAGTGTGTTTAAATATTATTAAGAAAAACGTAATGTTACCTACCTGTTAATATGTCAGATTTACTTGTAGGTGAAGTCCATGCGCCGCTCCTTCTGAATAAATGCATTGGTAACTTGTTGGTAGAAATTGTCCGTATTTTCCTTCAGTTTTAAAAGTCTGTCTGTCTCAACTGAGATCACTGCCAGTGAAGAAAGTCGTCCTTGATCAGTCCTGTTCCGACTGTATGTTTTCAGTCTTTTTAGTGGTAAGAATGACAACTCCACCGATGCTGTGGTAGCCGGAATAGTCAGCAGTAGTTGGAGCAATTTTGTTGCCTCCACAACAGTTTGAATAAGATACTTCTGGCCAAAAAACGGAGAAGCTGTCCAGGAGATTTACATTCATCCCTCATCGTTTGTGAGCCATACAGTCCAACGAGATCCGCCTTTACTTTCACAAAGTCAAAGAATTTAGCATATTTCAACAGGCTCTGCAGTTTGGTTTCATCAAAATTTCGTGACATTTCACCGAATTTTGCGCAATCCACTAAACCAAGGGAAGCCAGCTCACCAAAATGATCAAACCTAGCCTTCATTTGACAGTTTATATTGTCAACAATGTTACAGAACCCTCGTTTTTTGTTTTTTTTTCCAGATCAAATCAACTGTCCATCTCCACTCTCTGATATACCAAGTGCGTTGCATTTCATCTCAAAACGGTCGTAGAAACTGTCAAACTCCAGATTCATGCACTCGAGGGCTGCAAAAGCATCGCGGATGCGTGCAAGACAATATTCAATGTCCATGACTTTGTTTTGCAGTACTCTAAAAAGCGCATCAGTTTTATTGAAAATGTCCACATATGCCATAAAAAGAAAGCATGTTGTTGGTTTTGACAGCCACGTATCGTATCCTGCTGCCATCATTAGTGAGTCATTGTCCCAGCTGTCAGGATTGTCCATAATGACTGAAATAACTTTATAATACGCATCGCTGGATAAATATAGCCATTTAATTTATTCCTTCCTTATTATTTTTCTTATATTTTTTCATAATGATGAATAACATACTGTATATGACACTTAAAATGAACTTTACTGTCCCTTCAAGCTTTGAAAATAACAACATGAAGGACGCTCAAACAGACCTGGACGCATTGCGGTAATGCGAATTTCGGCAGAAAATACAATAAAATATAATTAATTTTGAATCATAAAATCAGTTGCTGTTCCAGGTAGTGGTAATTTTCAGCTTTATTATTATATTTTGTTCAGTGACGAACTTGCACATTTTATAACTGAAATTATGGCCGCCATGGTGATTCACTAATTTCGTTAAAATCCACTTTATTCGTCCACACAATGGGGAAATTATTCATGAAAATTAGGGTTAGGGTTCAACAGTTCCGTTACGTTGAATGCACTGATTGTAATTCACCATATTTCAAAATGAACACCATCGGCGCAGTCACAAGTTTTTTGATATAATTACTTCTTAAAATTATTTCGTTTACAGAGATGTTGATGATCACTTTATGAAAAAAAGGTTTATTGTCTGTAGATGTGTGCATTTTACATAAAACCATTGCAGATGATGTATTATTAGACTATAGCTGTCCTGGCATCATTAACGATTACCGAGCTGTGCTAGATAACAATTTCCATACATTACTCCATCTAATCCTTACTACTAACTTGACTTACTAACGGCAACACTCCTAGCTAATCCTTACTACTAGCCTTACTTACTAATGATATGCTGTTTGTAAATCCTTTTTTAGACATCCAAAGATGTTTAAATCAATCCACTGGACTTTATGAAAGTTTCTTGAAGACGTTTCGCCTCTCATCCAAGCGGCTTCTTCAGCTCTCAGTTCAGTTCTCAGTTTTTCTTGGATGAGATAACTTAGAACCAGCGCAGACATCTATTTTTAGAATTATTTCTCGGTCCTTTTTCCACGGGGGGCAGGGTTTCTGGCTCCTCCAGCAGAACTGGATCATTTTTGGAAATGATTTTTTGGAAATGAGTCGAAAACATAATTTCCCCATTGTGGGGACGAATAAAAGTGGATTTTTAAGCAGCAGTGCGGTCATGAACCTGTAGGGGGCAGAAGTCACTGGTCAAAGATCAGCCTCTAGTCTATTATGTCAGAAGATGACCGGAAGCGACGAGAGAGCAGCTCATAACCACAAACAGGGTGTTTCCTCGTAGTTCGGGGAGAAAGTGTCGTGATTGGGGAAAAACATGACTATCAATTCGTCAGGAAAAACAATTATACATTTTAATCAAAAGTAACATTTGAACATAGTTATGCTGTATATTCATATATGTTATTTCACCATTAAAAGCCCTTTGTCAGTCTTGGTTTTTATTATAGAAGAAAACCTGTTGAGATGTTTGATGTGTCACCATCCATTCATCCATTTTCCACCGCTTATCCGGAGTCAGGGCATTCGCACCAGATGCCCAAACGACCTCAGCTGACTCCTTTCGACATGAAGGGGCAGCGGCTCTACTCTGAGCTCCTCGCGAATAACAGTGTTTCTCACCCTATCTCTAATGGAGACACCAGCTATCTGCCTGAGAGAGCCTATTTCCGCTGCTTGTATCCGCGATCTTGTTCTTTCGGTCACATTCTTTCATTCTTTTGGGACCTGATTGTATGCCTTCTCCAAGTCCACAAAACACATGTAGACTGGATTGGCATACTCCCCTTCTAGATCCCTTTTTACTCCCTGCTAGAGTAAAAAGGTGGTCCGTTGTTCCACGACCAGGATGGAACCCACATTGTTCCTCGTCATTCTGAGGTTCGACAATCGGCAGGACCCTCCTTTCCAGCACCTTGGAGTAAACTTTCCCAGGGAGGCTGAGGAGTGTGATGCCTTGATGTGTCACAGAAGTCAAAAATAAAAATCGTCAGATTAACTTGTTGGCGGAGTCAGCTTTTCTCGAAAAGCACGTTGTCTTCGGGGTTGGGGTTTTTTTGGTCAATTTTTTTTTTTGGATAAAACAAACCGAAGTTCGACTGTTGATAGGAAAATGATGGAAAAGGGTAGAAACAAACTTACTTTCTTGATGAAAGAAAATATTTTCTTCTTTCTTTTAGTAGTTTTGTGTTGACACTAACATGGAGCACAATATTCTGTGTTTTGCTTTTAACCCCCTAGAATGAATAAAAAGTCTTAACTCTGCCCACCCTGCGTCTGCTTGGTCCACAACCCCCACGTACAGGAGGAGCTAATGCTCCCTGGACCCCTCATAATTAATGATACGTGGAAAATGAGAGAGAGAACAAAGACTAGAAGAGGTGACTTTTGTGGACCAGGAAGTAGAAAAGATTAGCCAGGATGAAGTGAGGAGGGCATTGAAGAGGATGGAGAGTGGAAAAGCAGTCGGTCCTGATGATATACCTGTAGAGGTTTGGAAGTGTCTAGGAGAAGTGGCAGTAGAGGTACTGGGTTGTTCAACAGGATCTTAGATAGTGAGAAGATGCCTGAGGAATGGAGGAGAAGTGTGCTGGTGCCCATTTTTAAGAACAAGGGAGACGTGCAGAATTGTGGCAACTACAGAGGAATAAAGCTGATGAGCCATACAATGAAGTTATGGTAAAGAGTAGTTGAAGCTAGACTAAGGGTAGAAGTGAGCATTTGTGAGCAGTAGTACAGTTTCATGCCAAAAAAGAGTACTACAGATGCAGTATTTGCTCTGAGGATGTTGATAGAGAAGCACAGAGAAGGCCAGAGGGAGCTGCATTGTGTTTTTGTAGATCTGGAGAAAGCTTATGACAGGGTGCCCAGAGAGGAACTGTGGTATTGTATGAGGAAGTCTGAAGTGGTAGAGAAGTATGTTAGAGTGGTGCAGGACATGTCTGAGGACTGTAAGACAGTGGTGAGGTGTGCTGTAGGTGTGACAGAGGAGTTCAAGGTGGAGGTGGGACTGCATCAGGGATCAGCTCTGAGCCCCTTCTTGTTCGCTATGGTGATGGACAGGCTGACAGACGAGGTTAAACAGTAATCTCCATGGACTATGATGTTTGCAGATGACATTGTGATCTGCAGTGAGAGCAGGGAACAGGTGGAGGAGAAGCTAGAGACGTGGAGGTTTGTCCTGGAAAGGAGAGGAATGAAGGTTGTTCGTTTGAGAGAAGAGGATGCAGAAGACAGGGTTAGATTTAGGCAATTGATTCACTGTGGCGACCCCTGAAGGGAAAAGCCGAAAGGAAAAGAAGAAGAAGAAGAAGACTACATGTTGACATGCAGCACTGCTCCCACCTGCTGTAGCGAGTGTGTAACTACACTTTATTCTTGTAGCCACTCGGCTTTGTCAACGCGATCGCCAAATGTACCCGTGTGCAACTCGACCACAGCAGGCTGTTGGCAGATGAAGAAACTTTTCATGTGGACAGACTATTAGCTGCTTTTTTAAAAATTCTTGACACAATCTTTGTCTTTCAGGACAACATGTTACCAAACTCTCTGTCAAAGAAGACCAGGATGCCTTTCTGCCCTGTTACCCCAGCACCAAGGAAAACCTTGAAAGACAGGTGTTTGACTGGATAAACGAGAACCCAAGGAAAGAAGTGTTCTTGTACGATAGAGGCCGTCATTACAATAACGGCCGGGCTGGTCAGGATGCCCAGTTTAAAGGACGTGTGGAACATTTTCAAACAATGCTCCGTCACAGAAATGCATCGATTTTAATACAGAAGGTGCAGCTGAAGGATGCAGGAAACTATAAGTGCATCATTCCACACCCATCACATGAGAAGCACTACGTACAGCTGATCATCGGTGAGTACTTCTGTTCGATAGATAGATAGATAGATAGATAGATAGATAGATAGATAGATAGATAGATAGATAGATAGATAGATAGATAGATAGATAGATAGATAGATAGATAGATAGATAGATAGATAGATAGATAGATAGATAGAGAGAGAGAGAGAGAGATCAATGAGTGAATGAATAAATAAAGGTATTTGTGGAAAATGTTCATTCTTTCCATATTCTGGGTGGCAGTTTGCTTATAGATGGTTGTCAATCGTTTGACCTTTTCCGTCCTGAACCAGAATAGGTTCAGCCAGGACGGTCTCCGTCTCACCTCTGAGTCTGACGATGTGGACAGTGAGGCCGGTGGCACTAACCGACTGTTGTAGTGATGATGCACGCCTTTCTAACACACACTGCACTCTCAGACCCAATCCCAATGCTTCCAGCAGAAACCTGACCCAG
Organism: Antennarius striatus; assembly: GCF_040054535.1. Classification (NCBI taxonomy): domain Eukaryota; kingdom Metazoa; phylum Chordata; class Actinopteri; order Lophiiformes; family Antennariidae; genus Antennarius; species Antennarius striatus. The sequence continues at coordinate 17,084,009 of NC_090791.1, forward strand.
CCAACATCATTTAGTTCCTACAGAAGGACAACCTCGTCAGTAGTGAATAAATATAAACTAACAGCAGGTGGTGACAGTTTTCTGACAGGTAGTCTATCGTCTCCATTGCTGCTCTAACTTTCACTCTGTTTAGAGGGATAGTTGGAGGCGAGGGGATTGGGGTAAAAAACTGGGATTGGACCACAGCAGCAGTGAACGCATGGACTTTGTTTCTGAGTGTTGATACGGTTAAATCAGGCACCAGTGGGATATTAAGATACCACCATCACTACCAACATCACGACCACCATCATTCCCTCCATCACCCCCATCACTTCCACCATCACTACCACCAACACTACCACCATCACTACCACCATCACTACCACCATCACTACCACCATCACTACCACCATCACCACCACCACCACCACCATCACTACCACCATCACTACCACCATCACTACCACCATCACTACCACCATCACTACCACCATCACTACCACCATCACCACCACCACCACCACCAACACTACCACCATCACTACCACCATCACTACCACCATCACCACCACCACCACCATCACTACCACCATAACTACCATTATCACTACCACCATCACTACCATCACTACCACCATCACTACCACCATCATTACCTCCATCACTACCACCATCACTACCATCCACTGGTTTAGTTCAGCTGATCAATTCTGTCAATTGATCAGCTGGGGGGGGGGGGGTAAGCACTTTATTTTTATTGACACTGAAAAGAATTTCATTTACGTCTCAAAACACAAAGAATTTTCTGGGTTGTTTTTTTTTTAATCAATAATTTCACTGTAAATCGACTATAAATGGCTGTCTACAATTGCGTCACTTCCGCTGTCATGGTGCGCTCCATAACTTACGATAAATTTCGTTTTCTAAGTACCCATTGCTTATTAAAAAAAAAATTAAAAATGCCACCAAGCCTTTTTTTTTTAACTTATTTTCTTCAAATACAGACCTGGTTGATTTTGACTTGATTGTCCCTTGAATGAGCTGGTAGCAGAGTGACCTTTAAAACTCGATGACATCACAACACACAGTCAGGACCGTCAACTCAGGCTATCACAGAAGAAATCATTATCACTGAGAACGACAGCATAGGAGAACTGTGGAGTTCAGACAGACTTGAATCACGTCAGGCGGGTTGAATTACTTCTGTTTTTCAATCAGGCAGATTTAGAACGTACTAACTGAGCTGCAGCCTCCGCTCCGGAGCGTTAGGGGGCAGCAAATCCCTTCATGTACCGATGAGGGTCAGAAACCACCGAAGAAGACAGGAAAAGAAGACGAAGAAGAAGCAGCAGCTCAGCCATGGCTGTCCGAGCTGTGCTCCGGAACAAGTCCGGTATTTCTGGTATGTTTGCATGTTTACAAATGTAAAGACCTGATAATTAATGCAGCCGTGTTCGCCGGCGGGTGGTCATTAGTCCAGCAACGGTGTTGACTTTGTTTTGTCACCGGTTGTTTGTGTTTGTTTAGAAGCAGGAACTGGAGCAAAGGTCACCGTCGGGTCTTCACTGATCAGTCTGGGGGTCTGGAGTGTTTACACGTTTACGTGTTAGTCTAATACGGATTCCCAGGGGGGGAGAGTCACACTGATCGATTGGTAGTTTGATCGTTCACATCCCGCAGTCATGGTTTAAGTCATGAACTTCACCTAATGCTGCTTCACTAGACAAACACTGAGCTCATCTCTTGTGTTGTCTGCTGTTGTCACTACTGCGCTGCTTTGAGGTGTTTGTGTGTATTATATATATATATATTTATATATAATATATATTTATATATATATTTATATATAATATATATTTATATATATATTTATATATAATATATATTTATATATATATTTATATATAATATATATATATAATATATATATATTTATATTATATATATATATATATATATATATATATATATATTATATATATATAACCCTAAGTGTCCACTTCACATGCTGTTGATTTCTTTATCAGCAGTCTGACATTTGGTTTTAAACATAATAATTTCCCTACGGGGAACAATAAAGTGTTGTTGTTGTTGTTGTTGACATAGTCTTTCATCTTCTCCTGTGAGGAGCGTGTGTGCCGGTTGGCGGCCACTCAGACGTCATGGCGGCCGGTGGGGGGTTTGATTTCTCTCGGCTGACGAGGGCCCACGGGGTCAGAGTGGTGTCTCGGTTCAGCGTGGAGCAGGTCGCACTGGCGGTGGGGGAGGTTATCGGGTATGAGGAGCTGAAGTCTGCCGGCCGGATGAACAGGGCAATCGTCATGTTCGTAGCGAAGGTAGAACAGGCGAGGCTGCTGGTGGGACGGGGGATACACGTTGGCGGACTGCCGGTGCCCGTTTGGCCGCTGTCCCAACCAGCGACTGCGGTCACGCTGTCCGACGTCCCCTGTTTCGTCAGCGATGACTTCCTGGTTAGAGAACTCTCTCGACACGGAAAAGTTGTGTCGCCAGTTACCAGAATCACGACGGGGTGTAAGTCCCAGCACCTGGGGCATCTCATTTGTCACCGCCGACAGGTTTCCATGATCCTGAACAGCAGGACGGAGGGATTTGACCACCGTTTTGTTGTTAGGGTGGACGGCTGTGACTACCCGTGGTACGCCACCTCCTCTCGGACGAACAGTGTTGGCTGTGGAGAGGAGGGACACGTTGTTAGCGCCTGTCCGAAGCGCGTCAGCGATGCCCCGGGTCCCGGTGACGCGGCGGCTCCCACCGCCGCTCCGTGGCGTCCCGTTCCGGCTCCGCGGCGCCGAAGCATCGCGGACGCGGAGCGGAGAGATGCTCCGAGGGGCGAGACTGGGAGTCAGATGCAGGTAGGAGCAGTGATAACCAGTGATATCCTGAGGGGGCGGAGTGAAGGTGGGGCAAGTGAGGATGGTGGCAGGGTAGCTGAGAGAGCAGGTAGAGAGATGGGTGAGAGTGGGGCGGCGCCCAGCGAGATGGGTGACGCAACAGTTGCGGTGGGTGACAATGGGGGGCTGATAGGTGAGCAGGGGGATAATGGAGAGGTAGTGAGAAAAATAGGTGAGAGGATGGAGGTGGCATGTGTACTGGGTGAGGAAAGTACACTGGGTGAGACTAGGGTGGTGACAAGTGCAGTAGGTGACAATAGGAAGGGGACTGGTGATAAAAATGAGAATGTTGAGACAGGAAGCCAGACAGGTCCTGAAGATATCACAGACGAGCGTGAGACTGAATGGATTCCTGCTTCTGCCAGGCGCCGCGGTAAGTGGAAGAATGTTTTAACTGTTCCTGACGGACGTAAAGCTGGTCGACTAGAGAGCACACCGAGTGCTCAAGACAGTAGTGACAGTGATGAATGTATGTCTGATTGCAGTAACCTATCTCGTACTCCAGTCACTGCCAGTCAAAACCACGATTTGTACCATGAAAAAATGTTTAAATTGTTTTTACAACAAACTAAAGGTATGAAAGGTCTGAACCTGGAACAGTTTTTTCCTGATAAATTAATTTTTTTATAATTCGGCAAAACAACTTATTCAAAACAGAGCAACGTCAGAACTCAGTGATCAAGAGATATACCGACTCAAAAAGAAAATGAGTAAAGTCCGTAAACAACTGAGGTTTGATAGGGCTGTCTGTGTGTAGTTACTTTAAGGGACTTTTAACTTTTTCCCTTATCATGGATTATTTTAGAGTGGGGACATTAAACGTAAATGGAGCCAGAGTAGAAAGGAAAAGAGCACTAATTTTTGACACAGCAAGGAGGAAATCTATTGATGTTCTGTTTTTACAAGAAACACACAATGATGACAACAATGCAGTGGACTGGATGAAGGAGTGGGAAGGACCGGTGATCCTGAGCCATAACACCACGCTGAGTGGTGGAGTGGGCTTCCTGTTCTCTAGAACTTTTAACCCAACATCTCTAGAAATCGAGCATGTCGTAAAGGGGAGGTGTCTCTTAGTAAAGGCACATTTTGAACACCGCACCCTGGTTTTTGTAAATATTTATGCTCTAACAAACGGTGCAGAGAGGAAGAGCTTTCTAGAACAAATACAAGCTAAGCTTGATAGCTGTGGCTCGGAAGACTTTTTCATTTTGGGTGGGGATTTTAACTGTACTGAGGACGGGATGTTACGGGATGGACCGTAACCACACAGAGCCTTACCCAGCATCCCAACACACTCTGAAACGGCTGGTCTCTTCACATGGCCTAGTGGATGTGTGGAGAAGGATGCATCCAGACTGCCGACAGTACACTTGGTCCCACCTGACAGAAGGGTGTCTTTAGCCAGGCTGGATCACTTTTACTGTTTTTAAACACCATTTCAATGCTTTCAAAGACTGTAATATAATGCCAGCTGCTTATACTGATCATTCTCTGGTTTTATGTCGCGTTGTGATGAGAAATATTTTACCTAGGAGTGCATACTGGCATTTTAATTCAACTTTAGCTTTGGACAGAGGCTTTAGAGAGATCTTCAGTTATTTTTGGAGCACTTTTAGACTTAGAAAAGCTGATTTTACCTCTCTTAGCCAGTGGTGGGACTATGGCAAAACAGAGATAAAAGTCCTGTGCCAACAGTATACTCTGAACGTCACACGTGACACCTGCTGGTCTATAAAACACCTGCAGGCTGAGATTGTGGAGTTAGAGACAAGCGCTTCCACAGGAAATCAGAAGTGTACTGAAATCCTCAAGTCCAAAAGAATGGCTTTAGCCGACCTGTTGGATACTAAAGTACAGGGGGCTCTGGTCCGATCCAGGGTACAAAACATCACAGAGATGGATGCTCCCTCTAGCTTCTTCTTCGGCCTGGAAAAAAAGCATGGACAGACCAACGTGATCCACTCCCTGCTGTCTGACACAGGACAGGAGCTGACAGAGCCCGGACAGATCAGAAGGCGAGCTTTGAGTTTTTATTCATCTTTGTATGACAGTGAATACCGAGAAAACCAGCCACTGTTAGAGGAGTTCTGTGCAGAGCTACCTCAGGTCTCCACGGAGACAAATTCACAACTCGACCGGCCACTGGAGTTAGAGGAACTCCACACTGCCCTGCAGAAAAAGCAGGGACGACGATCTCCGGGTATCGATGGTCTGACAGTCGAATTCTATACAGCCTTCTGGGACATTCTAGCACGTGATATTCTAGAAGTGTTAACCGAAAGTCTGGCCTCAGGCTCTTTGCCACTGTCCTGCCGGAGGGCGGTGTTTGCCCTCCTGCCTAAAAAAGGCAATCTGCAGGACATCAAGAACTGGCGCTCTGTGTCACTGCTCTGCACCAATTACAAGATTCTGTCCAAGGCTTTGGCTACCAGGCTGAGGGGAGCTATGGAGCAGGTCATCCACCGGGATCAAACCTACTGTGTGCCCGGCAGGTCCATGGCAGACAATGTCTACCTAATTCGTGATGTTTTGGAGGTTTCCAGATCATTGGGTATAAACGCTGGTCTCATTTCATTAGATCAGGAAAAGGCATTTGACCGTGTTGAGCACAGCTTCCTCTGGACGACTATGGAGAGATTTGGGTTCAGCACCGAGTTTATTGCCAAGATCAAGGCGTTGTACAGTAACGTTGAGAGTATTCTCATGGTTGCTCCCCAGAATGTCGTACAGAGGTCGAGTTTTAGTGATAAACAACCTGGTGGCCTCACAGCTGTGGCACCGCTCGGCCTGTATGGACCCTCCATCAGGGTTTCTAGCCCAAATCCAGACCAAACTTGTTAACTTTTTCTGGGATGGGCTGCATTGGGTACCTCAAGGAATGTTGTCTTTATCAAGAGAGGAGGGGGGACAGGGCCTCATCCACCTGGCTAGCAGAACAGCCACCTTCAGATTACAGTTCATCCAGCAGTTTCTGACCGGACCAGCAGATCTGACGTGGAGAGAGGTGGCCAGTTGCATATTCAGACGAGTGAGCCACTTGGACCTGGACGCTGCACTGTTTTTAATGGATTCCAAGTTTCTAAAGTTAAACAGTTTGCCTCCGTTTTATCATGGTGTTTTTAAGTCATGGGCCCTATTTAAAAGCAGCCCAGGAAAAAGCTCTGACTCTGTTCTGGTTACTGAAGGAACCACTAGTGCATGGAGCCAGGCTGGATGTCTGCAGTGGAGCCACACCTGGGCTGTCTGTAGCGCTTTGCAGAACCAGGACCATGACCCTCCAGCAGCTGGTGGACAACGCCGGGCCTGCGTTGGCGGATGCCCAGACTGTGAGCTCCCTGCTGAACATCCAGTCCACCAGGGTGGCTCAGAGGGTGCTACAACTGTGGAGGCAAAGACTTTCCGGGAAGGAGAGAAGCCTCCTCCTGGACTATAGTACAGGGACTGTGTCAGACAGCAAAGATCCTTTCCCTGAGGTCCACATCAGTCCCCCGTTTGGAGAACTGGAGGGTCCTCTCCTCGGAGATGAACGACAAATCAGCCTGCACACGGCCAACAAAAAAATACCGTACAAACAATGTGTAAAACTAATCAACAAGAAAAACCTGTGTAACAGAGCACCTACTACCTGGGCCAACAGGATGACGGGAAATGGACCTGACCCACAGTGGAGACTTCTGTACAAACCTCCCCTCAAGAAAAAAACAGCCGACCTCCAGTGGAGGATTTTACATGGTTCCATCGGTTCCAATGCTATTATCTCTGTTTTACACCCCTGCGGTGTCCAGCCAGTGTCCCTTCTGTCCCCTTCGTGAAACAGTCTTTCATGCTTTCAGTGAGTGTGGGAGACTTGCAGTGCTCTTCACTCTTCTAACGAATGTTTTTAATTTGTTCAGTGAAAATTTTAGTATCAGGAAATTCATCTACGGTGCTGGGTACAATAGATCGAATCAGAGAAAGTGGCAGCTTTTAAATTTTATCTCTGGAGAGGCAAAACTTGCAATTTATGTGACCAGGAAGAGGAGAATTGAAAACAATACTGTTCAAGAAGCAGCTACTGTTTTTTTTAAACGTCAGTCCTGTGATTCTGTAAGTTTTTCGTTTAGATTGAATTGGTTGAAATTTGACAAGGATTTACGTTTAAAAATTATTTTTGTTGCACTAATCAAATACGGTGGCATCGTAGTATTGATCCCGCGTTTGTCTGTACATGTGCACAGGCCTTCTTTCCACCTGCAGCCATTATGGGAAAGTTTGTGTGTCACCTGTCACTGTGGCGACGCAGAGGCACAGCTCCACCTCACCAAAAATCAAACTGGATTTTGACCAAAGCACAGGTAAAGATTTTGTCATCATCAGCATTTATCTCCTGTTTCTGTCACCGATGAGTTTCTGGGGTTTTCTTTATTTCTCTGTTCTATAATCCAGCCAGATTACAGCATTCATATAAATCTCCTGAACTGTAAACTTCCTGACATGTTTGCTCCAAATAGTTGAGATGTTCACTCCTAATGGCTTTTGGTGTGACGGCTGGTCCTGTCTGTCTTACTGTAGGTGTGAGTGTGATGCACCTGCAGAGTCCACCGGTCAACAGCCTCAGTCTGGATTTCCTCACAGAGATCTGCATCACGCTGGAGAAGCTGGAGATGGATAAGAGCTGCAGAGGCCTCATCATCACCTCGGTACAGCAGAACCTGATTTAAAGACCGTGTCTTCATGCAGGTGGACTGGGAGGAGGCGTTTGTCTTTGTTCCAGTGTAGTTTGCGTTTTATGCTTCCAGTTGAGATAAGAAAGAATAAGATGATACCCTTCAAGTGTTTTATTTAGCTAGCGTGGCTAATGCTTTGCTGCTGGACTGATGGATCGTTTTTTTGTTGTTGTTGTTGCTGTTTGTTTGTTTGTTTTCTGACAATTGCTTACCATGATTGTTTTATGCCAATCCAGAAACAGCCAAAGGTGTTCTCGGCAGGACTGGACATCATGGAGATGTACCGGAAGAGTCCGGAGCACTACGCAGAGTTCTGGAAATCTGTTCAGGAGATGTGGCTGAAGCTCTACAGCTGCAGCATGGTCACCATAGCCGCCATCAATGTACGTATTAATCAGACTCATGAAGGCAGATACCGGCAGCGTGTCCCGTCTGTAACGCTTCACCCCCCACCCCCCCACAGGGCTCCAGTCCGGCTGGTGGCTGTCTGATGAGCATTGCTTGTGACTACAGGATAATGGCGGACAATCCTCGTTACAGCATCGGCCTCAATGAGACGCTGCTCGGCATCGTAGCTCCGTTTTGGTGAGGACTATGTACGATGGTAACACCAGCGACAACACCAGCTGTTTCTCTGTTCAGGATGCTGGTAGTGTTAGGTCTGAGGTTTCGTCCTGAGTCAGCAGGCATGATGGACTTGTGTCTGCAGGTTCAAGGACACCATGGTCAACACAATCGGCCATCGGCAGACGGAGATGGCTCTGGAGCTGGGGAACCTCTACAGCTCATCGGAGGCCCTGAAGATAGGTTTGGTGGACCAGCTGGTACCAGAAGACCAGATCCTCACTGCAGCCACAGAGACCATGGCCAAGTGGTTGGCTATTCCAGGTATTTGGTCTCATTTAGAAGAATACAGTAATCCCTCGTTACTCGCGGTTAATGCGTTCCAGGACCACCCGTGAAAATTAAATTCCATTATATAGCGACAAACTATTTATTTTATTATTTACGGTAATTTAAAAGTTTATGAACCCTCCCCATACCGATATTAAACCACCTTCTATCTGTATTACCTTTTCCCACACTCTGATAAACTGTTTAACGCTTTTGTATTAAAGAAAAGTGTTTCTCTAATATACAGAAGTGCGCTGCGTTCCGTAAGTCTCGAGCATCTTGAAAAGCGAATAAGTGAGGGATTACTGTAAATTAAAAATATGGACCAAGTTTCAGTTTAGCGATACATTTCTTTCTGTTAACATCAGTCAGACCTTCATCTCCACTCATGACCAGCAGAAGTGTGTTGTAGATTCTGCACGTTCCTTTATTGTCTTGCGACTCCATCAAGGAGGTTATGTTTTCACTCATGTTGATTGGTTAGGTTATTTCTCATCTCTGCCCTTCATCTGAATTCTGAAGAAATCTGTCTGTGTGTCGCCTTTCAGTGGAGGGGTGGGCGTAGTTTCTTGTTAACACAAATTTTAAATTCAGTTTAAATTTAAAAATCACAATCCAAACCCTGTTGGAGAATCTGTTCTTCTACATTTTATCTCTTCACTTCCTGTAGATCACGCCAGACAGTTCACCAAGTCCATGATGAGGCAGCCAACCCTCGACAAGCTCCTCGCCAACAGAAAAGACGACATCCAGCACTTTGTCAACTTCATCAGCAAAGACTCCATCCAGAAGTCTCTTGGAATGTACCTGGAGATGCTTAAAAAGAGAAAGAGCTGAAGCTGAAGCTGGAAACATATGAAGTTTATGTGCATTAAAGTGAAGTGAAGTTCCTTCAGGGTTTTGTTGTGTTATCATCTTTGATTAAAACTAAAATTCTCCCCAGTGATTAACTAGCAAGGAAAAAAATAATGAATTGGTTATATTATATTTTATACCATTTAAACTAGCCTGGCTCTTATTTCAAACAGGCGATGTTCATTGAGCTTCTTTCCCAGCACAGCTCACATGCTGCTCAGTTCAACGGAGCAGATTCACCACTGAATACATGATTAATAACAGTCGTTTTTCACTCAAGCTAAAGAAACGTGTTCATGTTAGGTTACAGTATCGGTTATAGGAAACAATATTGCCTGACAGGCAAACATATGAAGCTCTTAAGTTGTAAGGACTTGACTCTGATTGGATGCTGTGTGTTTGGGGGAGGGTTCTCTCGTATTGTGAAGAGCCGTGTCAGTTCATGAACGTGAGCTTTATTGCATCTGGAACGTTGGCTAAACTGATATATCAACATGTCATTTTTTAAATAAATGTGACACTTATATCACTGTATAAAGAACCAATAAGAACCATAATAGTAGTTTTTCACATCAAACCTGAAATAATTCAGTGTAGAAAACACTAAAAATGTACTGTTCACACAATGTTGTTGTTTTTTTCTTTAGTGGTGGTTTACAAAAAAGAAATTTTGCCTTCACAAAACATTCTCAACTCATATTCCAATAAAGTTTTCATGACATGGCAGATTTGTTTATTGTAATTCCTGCATATTGATGTAGTCCCTCTGAATAATGGTTATGCTGACTCAGCATGAAGGCCAGGTGAAGAGGCGTGACAGTCACCATTCAGACACGGAGCTTCACCTCCACTGGGAAATGGTCACTAACAGCCAGCGCCTGAGAGAGACGGAGAAGATATTATAGAGACGTGTTGTTCATTGAGTTTTATTAACAAATTTATTAACAAGCTTATTCCCAATTACTGTGCTATCTAAATTTACATCAGATCTCTGTCTGAACTCCAAGACTTTGACCTCTGCTGTTCCAACCTCAAGTGTATGAATGCAGGTAATAAAATTCTTGTGGGGGTTGATGGGTAAAACCCAACACTGTCCTGGATCAGACCAGGTTTGAGCTGTTTCCAGATGTCTGTAGATTGCTTTGTTTTGGACTGATGTAAACTAGTGTCCTTCAGCAGCTGCTTGACAAAGAGACACGAGAACATCCATCATCACACTCCTACAGAAAGTATTTCCCTCAATTCATAACTATTCCTACTTGTTGCACCTGTAACCACGGCTGTCAGTATAAACAAGATATCCACTCTCTGGGTCTTTATCCACTCAGACTTTCTTTATGAAGTGTGCCAAAGAGGAACAGAATCATACCAGGTCGTGGCTCAGACCCAGGTCCTCCATGTAGTTGTAGACCACAGCGCTGCCCTGCACCACGCCCCTCATCATGTCAGCAGTGACCACGATCCTGTGAAACAAGCATGCGAGAGAGATTTAAAGTCAATTTGTGTGCTTGCATCTCTGCAGGCATGTCTATGTGTGTGTGTGTGTGTGTGTGTGTGTGTGTGTACCTGTCATATGGACAATTAGTGTGTGTCACTGTAGTGTCTGCTTCACTGGGGATCAGCCAGTGAAAACTCTTGTCAGTGAAGAGGCGGATCTGCTCCCATTCTGAGTGCATTACATAATTACAGCCAGCATTGAAGTCACCCAGCAACACTATATCCTGCATGGAGATCGCAATCATCAGCCGCTCTCATCCCCATCTCTAGTTTTACCACATTCATGATCCTTTGCATGTGACCTTTAGTGATTCCACTGAATATGTGACCGTCTAGATGTGTTTGCACAGGTGTATTCACATTATTCTTCCAGCGCCTGAACACGTCATTAACCACGTCATAGAGGGCATCCACTTCCTCAACAGCTGAGTCTGGGGAGGTGTGCTGGGGGATCAGAGTGAAGTTCTTCACAGCTGGAGTGAATGAAGAAAACATTGGAATGACATTTTCAAGATGAGCTTTATGCCTGCATACTAGAAGGGGGAAAAAAAGTTAGGTACAGGTCTGAAGGAGCAGACAAGAGGCGGGGTTGTGTACCTCAAGGATTTAATACAAATAAATCTGAATTTACAAGCCAAAGCAGATGAAAACACAGAATAGGCAAAGTCCACCAAACGCTGAAACTAAGTGAAAATCTCAATAACTTGTCCTTTGTTTAGGCTGATTGACCCAATGAATTAAAAAACCTACATCTATGGTTGCTGTTAAACCAGAGTCTCTACCACAGGCATACCTGTATGTCTGGAGGAGAACATGACGACGAAGGGCTCCCTCATGAAACTGTCCATCCCACAGGGCCCATTGGCATCATTGTAGGTGTAGTTTTTAGCCACGGACACTGTCTGCTCCCTGGAGAGGAAACATACTTCACCTGTGTTCTACTGAGTATTTTTGTACTTTCTCTTTATATCAATATGGAGTTGCCGCTTTTTGTGTTATCCTGTCTTTTTCCTGGCTTTACAGTAGTAGTAGTACCACCAGGGGGCAGATGTTCTCATGGCGTGTCTGGTGGTTATCTAACCATCCACTTCCATTTGTTTTCAGGTTATCTCAGTAAGATGTTCACAGATTTTGTTTTGTTTGTGTGGAGGTAAGAGCCCCAGGAAGTGAAAGTGTTTTATTATGGTTCTTTCATTAAATAAATGATCAGTTATAATGAAAAAAAAGCCATGTATGATTAAGTGTTTGTGTGTTTAACTATTGTTTTCATTCAGAGACATTTTCATTCATTGTTGTTTATCATTTTAAATTGGAACATTACTCTCTCAATATATATTTTCTCAGTGAATAATAATGTCTCATGTGAATAAATTCACATCTTTCTTTCCTTCTGTCATTGCTTACAATCAGGAGAGAGATGCTGCAGAGTAAATAACAGCTATACAAATGTATTAAAGGAGGGTTTCTGTATCACACAGTTTTGTCACCACCTTGTTTTTTGTTGTTTTCTTCCTACCTGTAAAGAAAGAGATATCTCTCCTTGTAGGAGCTTCGGCCCAGAGGCTCACTGACGATGTGACTGTACCTGAACTGAGGCGTCCCTCTAGAATCACACCAATAAAGATGGAGGAGGTCATATTGTTGTCATTTTGCATCAAATATCATAATGTGACTTTATGTACTGTTAACTAACAACTTATGATGGGGAAATACTGCATTGAGCATGATGTGTGTGTCGTTACTTGTTGACGTGCTCCATGAGTTTTCTGGTTGCTGATAGATCGCTGTCTCTGACCTCCTGGATCAGAATGATGTCATAGCGATGAACAATCTGAAAGATGACGTCACAAAGTGCTACACTGTTCAATTGTGTTCTTGTTACAGTGTCTTCTTCTCCTAAAATAAAGTAAGTAAAAGATGAAAAGACTGTTTTCCACTACATTTGTGTTCATTGGAGATCTGGGTGTTTATGACAAATTCCACTAGTTCTAACATAAAACTATAATACAGTACCCATGAAAATAGCTTTATCATGTTCTGAAGCAAAACAGCCCCAAAGTATAGTAGGGATGATGTCATCCTTGTGCTTCAAGCTTCAGTAACATGATACTAATTCACAGCATGAAGTATTTTTCAGAAATTATAAAATTCTGTTGGTTCATTATGTCAACTGTAGGATCTCTACCCTTAAATAAGTTAAATTCTATTTTTTCCCCAGTATTTTTCTTTTTCATCTATATCTTGTGATGAGAAATGCTGAACTTTGTATTTTAATATCCATGTCTACTGACTAGTACAGGATTCAAACCAAATTTAATACCGTATTTTCTCACATTTTGCTCCACTGATTACGGTGAACTGAATTCAGACGTTGTTCTATTTTGTAAATATTTCAGCTGTGTGTTGAGATATTTATGGTGATCAAACATGAAAAAAAAGAAAAGGAAAAAGCTAAAAGAAATGCAGTTTCAGACCGTGCTGATGATGTTCATCAGAGTGACGTTGGAGGCCTTCTTGTCCCCAAATGACTTGATGTTAAAGGCTCCAAGCAGCAGAGCGCTGGAAAGATGTAGCAGGGCCAAAAACGCACCCAAAGCACACGCCACACGCATCCTGGTCAAAGGTCAGACCTTCAAACACAAAAAGGACGTTTGTAGAATTATTTTACAGTTTCAAGGGCCGATCCCAGTCCCTCTGTTTTAACCCTACCCTTCAGTTTTTGAGTACCACGTTCTAGTTCCATGCAGCTCTCCAAACCAAAGTGCTTCAAAGTGGTGGAACATACAGTTGGGATCTTTACTCATGCTATTCTCTTGCAGTTTTGGACAATAATCCTTTTTTTAGTCAGTTCCTTTTTTGGAATGTGTTTCATGTAGTTTTTGCATATTCTTTGGTTCCATGCTTCTTTTGTTCTGGGACACCTGACCAAACCAGATAGCTAACCTGACTTCCAGCAATGAAGTAATATGCTGTCAAACTGCTATGGGAGTGACCTGACCTGTTTGTCAGTGTGCAAATGTCTGTGATAATTATCTTCACCTCGATTTATCTATGGATGACCTGACATATGGTATACCAGTACAGTATTTTCCGCACTCTAACGCACCTAAAAGCCTTTAATTTTCTCAAAAACTGACAGTGCACCTTATAATCCAGTGGGCCTTACATATGAAAACGATCTTAAAATAAGTCATTCATTGAAGGTGCTCCTTATAATCAGATGCACCTTATAATCCAGTGTGTCTTCTATATGAAAAGGTTTTAAAATGGGCCATTCATTGAAGGTGCGCCTTATAGTCCAGTGCGCCTTATATTGCAGAAAATATGAAGACCAGATGATCATAATCATCTGGTCTTCAAGTATCTGAACCTGGGTCACGGGTTACTCCAGAGCCTGTCCCAGCTGACTACGGGTGAGGGGCAGGTCACCACCTTAAATAAGTGCTCAGTTCATTGAAGAGTCAATGGTATGCCGTTTCCAAAAATAAATAGTTTCAACTACAGCCCCTGCTGACTCTGTTTTGAGGGCAAATCAGAAAACTAGGGGCACTGGAAACTGAGCGGTGGGGCTGAAAGAGAAATTAAGATAGACTCAAGATGTTCAACGAGTAGTTATTTTATCGCTCATAATGAGTTCATATTTTTATTTAAGTCTATTGCTGCTACCGATTGGTGTCAAGTGTGATCTCATTTACAGGACGAAGCAAAGGAATTGGTCAAAATAACAATAACTGTGTGAAAAAACATAAATGTTTGCTGTCAAACTGTTTGAAAAAGAGGAAGAATCCACCTTTGTTAATCTCCCAGAGGGGAAATCATTTTTTCCATTCTAGCTGTTATTAATAATCACACACGTATATATGGATACAGGCCCGACACACACACACACACACACACACACACACACACACACACACACACACACACACACACACACACACACAAACAGAGGTGAACTGGCACCTCTCCACTGCCAGTTCACACCACAAACTTTTTCTGCTGAGGTCAGAGAGTTAAATGGAACCTAAACAGAGATTAGAACAGATTCGTTCATAAACATCGACATTAATCTGGTATTATTAGGATTTCTTTCTTTTGTTGTGGTTATTTGTAACAAGAGTTAACATTTATTCACCTCTTTTACCTGAACGGTCACCATCTTTCATTGATTTACCTCTTGTCACAAAGCATTCTGGGATTGATCTACTACCACTCTGATTTTAGTGTACATCATTTGAGGCGCACCAAGAAGGAGCTGCCCGCCCCTCTACCTCCCTTGCATGCCTACAGGCCCCCCTGTGTGTGGTGTGTGTATTACAGGGGCCTGTACACACTAATATGCATGCATGTAATTTGATTTGATTGACTAACAAAAACTAGAGTGTGCGTTCTTAATTTCCCTTCAGGTATTATAACAGTGTACTAAATTAAATTAAATTAAATTAAATTAAATTAAATTAAATTAAATTAAATTAAATTAAATTAAATTAAATTAAATTAAATTAAATTAAATTAAATTAAATTAATTCTTGAAAGCTCTTCCTCTGGATGGTCGACTGATGAACACTAGCCCTCCATGCCCTAAAGAAACGGGACACACTACCATATGCCAGCGTGCCAAAACGGATGCGCAGGGGCCAATGCCAGGGCCAAATGGGGGGAACTACCTCCGTGATCCTCTTCCCCTGTCAGCCTCAGCGTGGGACGGGGGCTGAATGTGACACCTGCAGCTCCGGACACACTTTATCTAACTCCAATCATCAGCTCAGCTTTTCATGTGCTGCTTTTTGCCGACGCCAAGTTCATGTTTAACCACTATGTGAAACAAAAGTCCAGCAGCGAACTGTGTGTCCCCGTTTCCCCGGTAACAACAAGTGTGGAAGTTACGGTCGTTGTGCATGAAACTTAAAGAAGCTCGAGCCTACGGATGTTTGTGACGGTAAACAACACGGTCAGTCAGTTAGTCGTCCCGAGTGAAGCCACATGATGTGTTATTGCAGCATACTGCTGTTACATTGAACAAAGCACATCACTGAGTGTAGCATTACATAGCATAAAAGAGTTGTGATCTAAACCACACACACGGCACACCCAATAATACTTCTGACCTGCTCGATGAGCGATGAACAAAGAGGCCTGCGGCCCGTCAGGACTTACCCGAGTGAAATCACGACAGCTCTGCTGAACTTCTGGACGGAAGCACCGACAGCGTCGCTCATCAGGTTTTTATTTACCTGCATGTTCATGTGACCCGATCCATCTGGGGAGGGCTGAATGTAGGAGGAGGTGTGATGAGGTCGAGATGCAAAGTTTCAGGTGATGCGTGTTTTCAACTCCTGGGTGAAAGTGACTCCAACAGCAGACTGCCATATGAGTTGGTAAAAGACCATAACTTCTTACCAGCAGGAATGAATGCGACACACTTTCATACTGACTTGAAACTTTTGTGATCTGAATTGGAATAATGGGGGGGTGGGGGGGTTAGGGTACAGGATGAATTATCCACTACCCTGTTTGTGTTTTCTCTCTGTCTGGTTTCCCTATTAACACAAAAATGTGCAGAATTTCCCTCTCTGGCTCACAATAGGAAACTAAAAGACTGACACCTTAGTTCCCAGAGAGGATCCGTGATGGTCACATGCACGCGTTAAAATATATAAAAGATTTTGCTGCAAGACTCAAACGAGCTTTGCTCTCGTAAAGAGTTGACCCCCTTTGATGGGGTTAAACTACGAGAAAAACACGCAGACAAAAGCAAAACAAAAACAAGGATGAATGAATGAATTGCCTGTCTGTGTTTGGCGTTTGGGGGCAGAGAGAACATTTTATTTAATTGCATTTCATACATGTTCATATCACATGCACAGCGTCCGTCCATTCAGTCTTTTTTTTTTTTTTAATTGTAGTGATTGAGGGGTGGCACGGTGGTGCAGTGGGTAGCACTGTTGCCTCATGGCAAGGTGGTTCCGGGTTCGAGTCCCGCTCTGTGCGGAGTTTGTATGTTCTCCCCGTGCTTGCGTGGGTTCTCTCTGGCTTCCTCCCTCCTCCGAAAAAACATGCACTTCAGGTTAATTGGCCGCTCTCAAATTGACCGTAGTTCTACTCTACTCTCCCCTCTGGGAGAGTAGAGTAGAACTTTATTGATCCCTTCAGGAGGTTCCGTCACGGAAATTAACTTCTCCGTCGCACACAGCACAGTGGGTACACAAAAAAAACATAGAAAAAGCACACAGAAAGCACCAGCACATAGAAAGTAGTACAACACCAAATAGAACGATTAATAACTAACGAATAAATAAATAAATAATAACAAGTAATAAATAATGAAGATGAAAGAATGTAGTCATTATTCTGTTTGCTATGATCTCCAGATCACCAGATTTGGCTTCTCAGAGTAAACTTGTTGTGATAACTGTGGTTCCAGTTTGGAACTTAGTGGTGGACAGTGAGCACACACCACCATCAGGTCAAAGCGCAGAAAAATGTCTTCTCTTCATGACATTATTAGATGTACAGATTGTAAAAGAATGCTTTTTTTCTGGTGTAACAATACTTGTTGTCTTTTTGTTACAAAGGGAAGTCTCTCACAAAACAAACATTCTTCAGTTCTGGCTGACTGGTAAAGTTCAGACATTTCTGTTCTTTTTGGGGCAGAAAACAAATAAATGAGTGAAACCACCAAGACAATAAATTGCTTCAGGAGTTGTTACTATTCATAAAGGAGTCGTCGTTCCACCCACCCTCATGTGAGCTGTTATGGTGACCTGCACCCAAGTGTGAATGGTTGTTGTGGTTTCTGGGGGTGGAGGTCAACACTGCGTTGCAGGTGTCTGATGGATGTGTCCTAATCCTCCTCCTCTGTTCAGAGAGGGTTTCTGAAGTTAGACAAAAATAGTTTCTTTAACTTTTCTCTCAAATCATCTGTCTTCCCTCATAAAACCTGGACATGTCTGTCCACAAAGGAGTGTCCGCTGTCTTTCAGGTGCAGGCGGACTGCTGAGTCTCGTCCAGAGGAGCTGACTCTCTTGTGTTGAACCATATGCTTGTTGATAAAGGCTAAAAAATGAAACAAAAAATATATACAATCAACAATTGTATTTTAAAATTAACCTTATATAAATCTATAACCTTATATAAATAACTATTGTCTTTCTTCTACTAAATACACCCACATCAGGGGGTCCTTAGAATTTCATACTTGATTTCACCTCAATGTGTTGACGGTTAAGAAAGGTTATTTTTTTCCTGAGGTATTTGTAGGAGCGATGAGAAAGCAACAGATGGTATAACTCTGATAAAGAGAGATGATATAAGGTAATGTGGAACTTTGCTGCATTAAGCCTTGTTTACGTGTTTTTCATCCCGAAATCATCCAATAAAAAGAACTGATGCCATAAAAAGAAAGCAGGTCAACATGTGTCCTTCACTACTGTTTTTCTCACCAACAATCAGGACCCTGAAGAGCAGCGAGACGAATTTGTTACTAATTCAAAGTCAAATGTACCGGATATGCACGACATACAGCACAGATGAAATTACACAAAATGTTAAAGTTATAATACTTTTCTGAATTAATTATATTTTTATTAGCATTATAATATTAACACAACATGTCACAGTCATAAATGTGGTATTGATTTCTGTCAAATACTGAATGGCTGTGAAATTGCAGGATTAATTTTGATAAATCCACAACATTGGGAATTTTGGGCACTGATATTGTTTTTCACAGTAAATTTGTTGTAACACAAATACAGAAATTAGTGTGAGTCTCATTTAGTGATTTGTTATAAATGCAAATTTGTATCAAATAAATATAGCACACTTTCATTTTAGAATATAAAAAACTGCTTTGGACTGAAGCAAGAAGTATACAACCATCAAAACTGCATTTATTACCGTATTGGCCCGAATATAAGACGGTGTTTTTTGCATTGAAATAAGACTGAAAAAGTGGGGGTCGTCTTACATTCAGGGTTTAGACATTACACGAATGCTTTAGACATTATGCGAATGCTGAACTGAACTCCCCAGGCCAAAGTGAACCCCTGTCACGGAGAAGAAGAAAAAAATAGCAGCAGCACAAAGAAGAAGAATAAAAAAATAGCAGTAAGAAAGAAAAGAGAAGAAAATAAGAGAAGAGATAACAGAAAATGGAGAAACGTAGCGACAATCTGGAGAAAAGTGGTAAAAAGAAGAGAATCTGGATTACTTTTTTTTGTTGTTGTTGTTGTGAGACAAATAATTTGAGAGAAACAACAACAGAATGGTTGTTTAGTGTGTATTATGTCTAACTGAATGAAGGCAATCACTAACATTTGATAAGAAAGTAGTTTTGAATGGCTTTTTCTGCATAAAAATTTTGTGTTCAAAAAGTCTTTTTTCAAACTTGAGTCTTGAAAAAGGGGGGTCGTCTTATATTCGGGCCAATACAGTATTTGTGCTGATTTACTTTTAATTTTTTATAATCTTGGGATTAGATGCATGATTTTGTATTCTTAACGAAACAATTCGACTGTAACACAGCACACAGTCACACATATTCTTTTATCCTTAATTTTTCTGTAACATACGCAGCTTCATTTTCGACATCTGCTGTTCGTCTTCCTCATCAGATTTTTTTATTGAGCCAATAACAACATGTTCAATGTCTAGTAAGAGCACATATGGCTGTGTGTGGGTGTTACTGTATCCAGGGCTTTGAACCACTTCATGGAACAAAGATGAAAACCAAAACCTTTTTCTATTTTGCCAGGAACAAAAACGAAACCAAAAACTTTATAGTTTTTAATGTTCTGGAACTGAATCAGTTATTCAAAATAATAGTAATCGGTTAATACCGGGGGGGGGGGTTCGTTCTTGAAAAAAATATCTGACCATCTTTCACTTCCTGTCATCCACTCAATGTGTGACGGGAGAGGAGAGAAGTTGAGGCAGATCACCAGCAGTCAAGGGAAAGGCAGTCTCCAAATCTCCATTGTATTCATAACAGGTAAACACTGCAGTCTGTTGATCTTAAAAAATGTTTGATTTAGACATTTACTCATTGACTCAGCTGCGGCCATTTTCACAGCAGAGTTCCCCAGACTCTGCTTTGAAACTTTGAAGCTTTGAAACTGAAACTTTGTTTCATCTATCTGCTTGTTTATGAAGGGTGACACTTTGTTACATCATAAACTGCTGCAACTTCTCCATCGTCCTCTGACTCTCCATCCTCTGTTCCATAACTGGATCAGTGCTGTTGTTCTGTTTACTGTAGGGACATAACTACAGTATGTAAACCAATTACTTTAATTGCCAATTCAAAAACCCTAAAGCTACCTACTTATTTCTATTCACAAGGAATGTTATTAACCGGTTAGGGAACTGTATTTACAGGCCACTTCAAAGTGGTGATGTATTGTGATTGTCAGCGTTTGTGTGTTTGTCCGTCCGTCTGTCCATTAATTAGTCCACCAAATATCTTCGTAACCGTAGCAGATAGAAAAATGAAACAAAAAGCACATTACTTGGGCAGCCAAGGGGATGAAAATGAGATGATGACCTTGACCTCGACAAAACTAGGTCAAGGTCAAATTTCAACTTTTTTACTCTCAGGAACCGAATAAGATAGAAAGATGAGGGAGGCCAGTGTAAGACCATAGATCAAAGCAGTAGCTTCGATCTTTGACCTATGCAAGTAGGTCAGAGTAAAATTTTCAATTCAGGGGTGTGGCCGGATGTTGAAGTCTGTGACTGCCTTGGTTCTTGTTCTTTGTTCTAATCGATTAAGGAACGTCAACCTTAAGACTGTTTCTGTACGTAAAAAACCGATTGGCAGAAAATTCTGGTTCATAGCCCTGAATATAACACCTTTACCATTTTGAAAACCATGTGGGGTTTTTTTTTTTTTTTAATTTGGAAACATATCGCCACTTTAGTCCACTTTAGTTCAAGAGGTGAAACAGAGTAAACCTTTCACTGTTCAGAATATCAGATTTTGGATGCTTGGAGATGACAGTATTGTCTGTGAGATTATAAATCTTCAAGAACCAAAGGCACACTGTTAGTACGGTACGAATCAGGCAAATTAATTTATTGAGCTTGTCAACAGAATTAATAAATACAAAAAATACAAAATAAAAGGATTACGGTAAAATTTAAATCAAATTTGTAGAAAAAACATTCCAGATGGTTTTTTTTAAACATTTTTACTATTCAAGTGCCATCAAAACCTTACTGCTTCTAATAAATTATTAGATTTTCTCTGACAGTGAGGGCTTCCTGTTTCCGCTGACGCGCTGATCGATGACGTTGTGATGACGTCATTCGTGTCACAAACAGGAAGAAAACATCCAGACGCTAGCCTGCCATATCTGAGCTAGCCCGCTACCAGTTACCCGTTTAGAGCTCCGGTAGTGTGAAAGCGTCACAGGAATGAACGGGCCTTCCGAGCTGGGAGTAGACTGGTTCACTGTCATGCTGTGTCCGGCGTAGGGAGTGTGTCGACTGGTGCCCACGGGAAATTATTATCCTCGACTTTCCTCCGGTCCGGGTGTTGAATCGAGGTACGTTAGCTAGCGTTAGCATGTATGCTAATGGCTACGAAGCTGCTTCTCTGTTAAAAGTTCGTTTTGTCTGATGTCATTTGACAGTATTAGTATCATTTAGCATGATCTAATCAGGTAAGGGTCTAATTACGTTAAAAAGTGAGAATTCGTCAATCGTGTAATTAACCTAACTATAGTCAGATGGGTAAAGAATGATGGATGTGATGCGTTCACGTACCTGTACGAACCTGTTCAGTCAGCTAGATGTCAGAATGGTGACGGGACGCATTCACTGACGTGCAGCTAATAAAGCTAAATATGAGATGGTGTCAGCTCCTCAAAACCAGCAGGCTACATATCTTTATTAATAATAATAATAATAATAACGTTTGTTTATGTAGAAAAAAATTCAACCTAAAATGCTCTGTTAGAAATTAAGTACACCGACTGTCAGAATAAGACGAAGTCATAGTAGACCTGCCCAGTAACAAGGATAAAAATGGTTCAAATAAGGATGGAAATAAAATACAGAAAAATTGTTAAACTTGGACATAGAATATCATTTAAAACTGTCAAACTAAAGTTTCATGTATCTGGAGTGTACATTTAGCTCACAGTCAAATAAACACTTTATGAATAAATGTAGAATCTTCAAAGCAAAGTTTTTTTTTTCAAAGAAGGCAAAACAAAAGAAATCAAATTTGAAATACAATAAGAATACACAAAACATTTAATAGAGTTTAAATAGAACAAGTGGTGTGTTATTAATGGATAACAGTACCCCATAAAAATAACAGGGAAAAAACAGTATAGATAAAATACAAATATTATACAGATTCAGATTTGAATAAAGGTGGGTTTTGAAAAAGAATTTTAACAACGGACATGACTTTTGTGGTGAAGTATTCTCGAAGGATGGGGCCTTAACTCTGTCACACTTCAGCTTTAACCAGGAAACAACCAATCTAACTACCTAACCAGTCATAGACATGAGCCTCGGTTCAATCAAACATGACCACTCAATGAGTTTCTGCAGTAAAGTTAGTCCAAGGTGGATATCAAGATGAGCTAGAGTTGTGACAGCAGGTACACATTGTCTGGGAGAAAAGAGCTGATTCACATTGTTTGCTTGAGAAAAGTAGTGTCATCTATGAAAGAAAATATCTTCTTGTTAATTTTGCCCCGGAGTAGGGCATTATAAATGTCATGAATGTGTAACACATTCTTGTGAATATTACTAAAATGTATTTATTACTATTACTATTATTCTTATTATATTCTCCACTCCAAATGTTCAAACCAACTTTTCTCTTCTTCAAATGTTTCTGCTATGGTGGGTTATAAGGTGTGACTCATGAACTTTGGATGTTAAATCAGTGATAAATTAAATTATTTTCTCCTGCACAGCTCTCACTGTCTTAAGTGTTCCTTGCAAGCCTTTACATCCTGTTCATGAAGATCTAACTAGGAAGTGTTTGCGTAATTTGATTCTTTCTTTGACTGTGTGAATACTGCTTTTCACCGAAGTTCGAATTTTCCGCTGGTCTGTCACTCATTTATTATTGATGTTTAGTTCAGCCCTGTCCTGTTTTTTTAGCCACAATGTCCAGCAATCAGTTTTACTCACCAAACCTGTCTGTGCCTTGTGCTCCCTGTAGGTGTGAATGAGTGACGTGGTGCCTCCCACAGCTCTCAGTGAAGTCCAGCTCCGCTTCCTCTGCCATGATGACATAGAAAATGTCAAGCTGCTCTGTAGTGATTGGTTCCCAATCGAGTAAGAATCATATTCAGTGATTGAACCTGTCAGTCTTGAGAATTCAAGCATGTAATCAAAATTGACTTTTTATATATATATACAGTGATACCTCTGTACTCGACCATAATCCGTTCTGAGGTGGTGGTTGAGCACCGATTTGTTCGACCACCGAAACCAATTTTCCCATAAGAAATAATGGAAAGTATTTTAATCCGTTCTTACCATTTAGAAAAATACCTAAAATATTATAAGAACGTGTATCTAAACAACAATGAAGACGTAAATGTGCACAAGCAGTACATGATAAAGATAAAGCATTATAAACCATTTTGTATAATTTACTTTACGTTTTGGAGAGTGGTTGATGGCACTAGCGTCATCATGGAAGGGGAATCCCTTCCATGATGACGCTAGGTAACGCGCCTCCAGGGGTTTTCTCCCTTCTCTCTCTCTTCCGTGGAGGTGAATCTGGCTGGGCAGTAGCCTTCCTCTTTTCTTTAAGAAGGAACCTGTCCATTGTCAGTTGCTTCTGCTTCAAGATAGTGGAAATAGTTGACTTTGCCATTTCGTACTGCGACGTGAGGTCGGACACTCGTACACCACTTTCATATTTTGCTATAATTTCCGTACGTCTTTGCGTACGTAATTTGCGTACGTGTTACTCCGCTGGCGGTCTGAGTCGAACTGACGCTTACCCGCTGGCCGAGGAGCGCAGCCGAGGAGCGCGTTCGGGTCGACTTGGCTCGTCGAGTACCGAAAATCTGTTCGGGGTCCGATACATTTTCTACTCAAATTTTTTGGTCGAGCACCGATTTGGTCGAGTATAGAGGCGGTCGAGTACAGAGGTATCACTGTGTATATATATATATATATATATATATCTGATATAACCTTCAAGAACATGCAGTTCGGCTGAACTGGTCGCACCAAATTCACTTATGAACAGCCTCTAGGAATGACTTGAGTTTGTAGGTTGAGGACTACAGTATTTTCCGGATTATAAAGTGCACTGGATTATTAGGCGCACAGGACCATAAAACACATCTAAGAACTCATCTTCGATGAATGGTCTATTTTAAAACTTTTTTCATATATAAGGCACATTGGATTATAAGAAATTGAGAAAATTAAAGGCTTTTATGTACGCCTTACAGTGCAGAAAATACTGTACCTGTATTGCTATCGTGTTGTCTACAAGAAGGATGGATGGGTGGATGAACATTTTCTAAAGATACTAAATCAATGATTCGTCAGTGATCTTACCAGACTTTATATTCAGGACTCCCATTGTGTTACAAATTTCCTGGACCTTTGAAAAGATTCCCCTGTGCGAGTGCTAACGTTGGTGTCCTTTAATTGCAGATACCCAGACTCATGGTATCAGGACATCACCTCCAACAAAAAATTCTTCTCCCTCGCTGCCACCTTCAGAGGAGGCATCGTGGGGATGATCGTTGCCGAGATCAAAGGCCGGACCAAAGTGCATAAGGAGGTATGTTTGGTTTCGTTTTCCCGTCCATCGCCTAAAACACAGGGCTTCAAACATTGTTATTGACAATGTATTTCGTGACGATGGTGCTACCAAGTGTGTTGAATCACTTTATCACTCAGCTGCCATTTAGAAATGCTTCAAGTGGAGCCACAAACAAAGTGCAGTCTGCTTGTATTCTTGATAATTAGACTATCAGATGTCCTCAACAGAGTAGCAATCTGACACTTAACAATAGGATACCTTAAGAGGTAGAAAAATGACACACCAGAATTAGGTTTAACCTACACTAGAATCAGAAATCTGCTGTTTTCACTTTACACTAGTTTTTGTAAACTAGGAATCTGTCTTCCTTTGGTGATATCTACCTCCACTAGGATAAACAATGTTTAATGAGGGAAACACAGCATGCTCAGAGTGACATCAGATTACTAAACCAGAAATAATCTCTATACCTCTGATAAGTGATATTTTAAACTCCATGATAAATCAAATTTAGACTTTATTCCAGAATCCATGCTGGATGGTAAAATAGTATGCTCATGTTTGTGGAGAACAATTGGACTGTTGCCTTAGTGTATTTTGCTCTGTGTGTATCTGCATTAGGATGGAGACATCCTGGCTTCCAGTTTCCCTGTGGACACACAGGTAGCCTACATCCTAAGCCTGGGAGTGGTCAAAGAGTTCAGGAAACACGGCATAGGTATGACTTCCCTGTCCTACAAGCTCAAGATGCAGCGGTTATGACACACAACACAGTGATGCAGTTCAACCACTGTAAATTCCAGACTATAAGCTGCTGCTGCTACTTTTTTCTCACACTTTGAACCTTGCGGCTTAAACAATGATGCGGCTAATCTATTATATGGATTTTTCGAGTGAACGTCGTCCAAAGAGTGCTCTTCTATAGCAGGAAGTAAAAGAACGAGACAAGCGGGTTAACGAGATAATGCAGCAAGGAAGACGCTACTTTAGTTTGATTTTGTTTTGAACACACATTTTGCACATCACGCACACTGTTATGATGGGAAACACTCAAAGAAAGCCATATGATGCAGCATTTAAGCAATCTGGTTGTCACAGTAGGAAAAAGAGACGCTGCATGTAAGCGTGCCATCAACGTATAGATGGTGAGACATTGGAGACAGCGGCTTTATTTTATTTTTTTATTACTGTTCTGAGAAAACCAACGATTCAAAATCTTTGTCCACAACTTACATCAAATATCAGACTCAATCTCTGAGTCATAATTCACACAAAGATTTGAACACATGACTGTGATGCTAATATGATGGTGAACATTTTGTTTTTGTTGCTTTATGTGTTGACTGTTTATTATTATAATGAGAAAAACTTTATTGGAACCATCTGATAAAAATCTGTCTCAGGTGTTCGTCTCGTCTGCCCAGTCTAATTCCAGAGTCCAGATTCTATAAAGCAAGGGTATTCAAAATAACATCCATTATTCATGACCTGGTCTATTTAAAAGTCATGTTCAAATAGCACCCATCTATATTAATGAATTGTAAATAACACAACAATATGTGATTGAAGATTTTAAAGTCAGAAACCACAGAACAGTATATTAATGTGAAATTAAAAGACGCACAGAACAGCACAAAAACTCACAGTTAGATTTTCTACTTTAATATATATGAAGATAATTTAAAAGTTGGTCTCATCTGACGAATACATAATAATCACATAAAACAATAATGCATTGAATTATAGGCGTCTCATTCCAGTCCTCCAAAAGCAAAAGCACCACAACTTCACTCAGTTTTCAGAAGGTGTGCTCTTGTGATGCGTGTCAATGTTTTGCATGTTTTCTGCAAGTTAAACAAGTCAAACCACAGAATAAATCTGTGTTTTCTCCTCAGCCCACAGAGTAGTTCCAATGCAGTTCATAACCATAAGAAGGAAGACAACTCCGAATTAAGTTACAGGTTTTTTAAAAAATCTACAGAAAACAGCTCAGGAGACACTGACTCAACAACACACACATCACGTTACCAGTAGCTGGCGCCACTGAGGAGAACTCAACGATCTGGCTTTGCACACACAGCCTTCACCCATCCTGTTCTCTCTGATTCGTTCATTGTTTTTCGTCTAGTGGACATTTCTTTTGCTTGTTCCCATAGTTAAATCCACTCCTGTTGGTCTTTACCTCTCAGTGACTGAGTGTTCTTGTCGTTCCAACATTCAGGCTCTCTACTGCTGGACAGTTTGAAGGAGCACATCTCAACGACAGCCCAGGACCACTGTAAGGCCATCTATCTGCACGTCCTCACCACCAACAACACTGCCATCCACTTCTACGAGAACAGGGATTTCAGGCAGCACCACTACCTGCCCTACTACTACTCCATACGAGGTGTCCTCAAGGATGGATTTACATACGTGCTCTACATCAACGGTGGTCATCCGCCCTGGACAATATTATATCCTTTGTCGGAACCAGGAAAACCAATACTATATTTAGTGCATCTGTCATTCACCCATACACCTGACCTCCAGCGAGTAGAATCTGTCCTTAACTGTTTTTCCCACTGACTACATCCAACACATCGGATCAACCCTGGCCAGCCTGAGCCCCTGCTCCATTCCTCAGAGGCTGTACCGACAGGCTCAGTCCCTGCTGCGCTCTCTGCTACCCTGGTCCAACATCGCCTCCAAGACCGGCATACAGTACAGCAGAACAATGTGACACAACACTATTGGGTAGGAGTTGTGATCATAGGAGCGTACATGATTGTGTTCTCCTCACCCTCAGGTGTCTGATTGTCTTTTTTCTCTCTTTTTTTTTTTCAGGAGTCTAACTTCCGATTCTCATCAGTCTTCCCCTGCACATACCGAGATGCACACATGCAATCACATTCTCCAGCTCATATTGATTTCCACGTACTGTGTTTGACACAGCACTCAGGTGCAACCTGTTATTCATTACTCACATATTAGAACGGGAATACCAGTTTAATAATCTTTATTCCTGTTCACACAAGCTGCAGCTGCTCCTTTGAAGCCACTGCTAAACAGGGTTGCTGCTTCAGACACGGCGGGATGTCGGTTTTTACTCTGACAAACCGTGACCAGTTCAAATCTGTGGGATAATTCAGTTTTTATCCCACAGATAAAAACTGAATTTTTTTTTTATCTTTGGGATAAAAAAATCAGTATTTTATCCCACAGTTCATACACTGTGTATGAACTGTGTAGTTCATACACAGTTCCAAATCCCACAGTTCCTGCAGCAGCCAGTGCTGACCCAGTCATCCGAGGTTGACCAGAGTGAGGTTCAGTTTAAACCCAGTTCAGATGAACCACAGATGGTAAACACACGTTTGAAATGGGTCGAACACACAAACACAACTCTCTAGAAGTTTTCGTCCTGTCTACCACTGTCGCAGAGACTATGTATATTCCTTGTATATTATATATACTAAGCTAATATATAAACTTCTCTTAATATGTATATATATTTATATTCTATGCTGTCAGTAGTCCTAGTTGAAGATAACACATCCCTTCCCTATTTTTTAGGATCAACTGAATCCAGTGACAATTCCAGTTGGTAGAATAAAGAACGGTGCGACTGTAGTTTGACTGTAAAGCTAGCTATGCTAACCAGCCAGTGAGATAGAATAAATTATAATTATACATAGGAAACCTTGAAAGACAGTGGAGACGGCTGAACAATTCGGTGTCAACCGGAGCCTTCATAAAGGATTATTCCCCTTTTAAAAGTCATCACATGTTATGATTTTCTGTGTGCAGTCATTCTACTGGTGACATCACAGGGAGACGTGCCAACAGCCACCTCATATGTAATGCAAATTACTTCAAAGTCTTACGAAAGCTGTGGTCAGAACAAATTACCCTTCCTGCATTGTTACCAAATGTTGCCCATATTAAATTCTTATAAGAGTGAGGGGGCTTTGCTTGGGGTCTTTATGTAGAGGTTTTACATGGCTTTAGCCTTATTTGTCTGTCTGCCGGCCTGCCTGTCTGTCTGTATCAAATGTATAGAAACATCTATTTGTCCAAATTTTAAAACGTGGCCCAGATTTTTATGTTGGCTGGTGAAGGAAATGAGCAAAAATATAATGCTCCCAAATGCACAACTCATACACCTTGTGTGTCTGTGCACATGTAGTTGTGTATGTCTATGTGTGTGTGTCTATATGCACACATCATCAGAATTTAGCAACCAGCAAGTGCCAAATGTTGGTCAGCTCTCTGATAGGAAGACGTGTGAGTAGAACTCACCCAATATTCTGACTGGTAACGGTCAGTGAGTAAAATTGTAGTTTCTCCGTTATATTGCATTCTGTTGCACTTCACAACGGATCACAGAACGGATCCGAATCATTAGATTTTATACTTGAGATGGCTTTCATATAGGAGAGGGTAACTGTGGGAAATGTTCACACAATGATTACATGGCATGTTTCTCAGTTTAAACTGAAAACAGAGAGTTTGCAATAATCCTGTTTCATTTTTGATTTGTTGTAAAGTTTTCAGGATCCCTGTTGTATGACTTCTATCATTTTCATCGTGTCATATTACGCTGCTGTAAACCGGAGCCTTGTTTTCATGTTTATTGAAAGTTGTGTTTATTTGGATATATTTGTTTTACTCGGGTGTGAGTGACTATATTAATTGACAGGTTGATTTATATTAAAACAGGATAGACTTACAGGTTGATCTTGTTTTACAGCCCGATTCTGAAAAAGTTGGAGCACTGTATAAAACAGAAATGTGGTCATTTACTCACTCCATTTACATGCACTCAATCGAAAATAGAACAAATACTGTTTCTTATTGTTTAGCATTATCATGTCTCAAGACTGAAAGTTGTAGAATGAGTACAAACAGGATAATTGGTAACAGATGATGATGCTGTGATTTTTCAAGCAAAGATTGGGTCGAGGTCAGTGACTACCTGGGCTCTGAAACGCCTCATGAAACCATGGTTGATGTGTTTGTATGTTTTTGTTTTTTTTATTTAGTTTTGTTTTATTCTATCAGATTTGTATTTTTGGTGTTTTTTTTTTATTGTGGGAAATGGGGGTTGAAATAACCAGAGTGTCATTTTTTCACAAAACCCATCATGACTGATAATGTCTTTGGTAGGCCTACCCTGATTGTAAAAAAAAAACCACTAAAGTTGATTTTAGACACAAAATTGATTTTTTTTTTTTTATGTACAGCCTCAGAATTAAATTGTCCAACCATTCTTCTGGAAACATTCATTTTATCCAGCTTGTGTTTTGTTCTCTTGAACTGGTTTCGTTTTGAGGATAGCCCTGCAACGTTTGCTGAACAGTCTTTGGCAATAAAAACGCTTGGAGTGGATTGATGTCTTCCTCTGCTAATCTGGACGTTTTAAAAGACCAAGAGAACAATCGTTTGCGGTACAATGTGGCAGCAGCCATTGTATCACTGCTGCTCTTTGTTTTTCCTCCTTGGCTGCACAAAAGGAATCAGACGTCTGGTAAAGTGAAGAAAGACACCGAATTGAAAAAGGAGTTATAATTATTACACATTCATAAAAGCAGAGATCATTATCTAACCACAGAACACACAGAAGGAAACTGCTGGAAATCGTTCCCAGTCCATTTATGCTTTAATAAAAATAGTTTTATCTCTCTCCTAAATGTGAAGGTCTTTGAACTCTGTGTCAAATCATTTTTCTAAGATGTACTTATCAAGTCTGCTTTTAAATTTTCTGCAAGAACCATGTTTTAAGACTTGATGAAAACACGCGTCTGAGGGTACAAACGCATCTGACGGGGACAAGATAAATCACTGTTGTTACCATTTCAACCTCTACACCGCAAGTAAGTTCCTGAAGGGTATTGTAAAGGTATAAATGCTGTTTCTGTGAAACTGAATGATTAAATGAAATGGGTGTATTCACAAAAATAGCAGTGGTGAGTTCAAATAGGGAGGGTGTTGATTCTGTGGAAAAAAAGGTGTTAACAGGTAGTCCTTATTTAAGGATCAAGGCAACATGCTGGCTGTGCGTTTGTCCTGAAAAACTGAGTAAAACAAATAACCAAACTGGCAGAGACTCAGTCAAAGATCAGCTCCAGGAGGACCAGAGAAGATCTAAACATTCCTGTCACTACTGTAACAATCAGAGGACGTCTATGTGAAGCCAATCTACCAGCAAGAAGCCCCCCGCAAAGTCCCATTGTTAAAAAAAGACACATGCTGAAGCAGTTACAATTTGCCAAAGAAGACATTGACTGGCCTGAAAAGAAATGGTGCAATATTTTGTGGACTGACAACAGTAAGATTGTTGTTTTGGAATCTAAGGCCCACAGACAGTTTGTCAGACGAACTGAAAACACAGATTTCAAGCCACAGTACTGGTGGCTTGAATTACATGGTGGTGCCAGCGTCATGATATGGGTATGTTTTTTGTAGTACCGTGTTGGTCCTATTGACTCCATATCAGGGATCAGTTTGAGTTCATCAGACATGTCGCTGTCCGCTGAAGAGGAGATATCTTTGAATTGCGTGTTTCAACAAGACAATGACCCCAAACACACTAGCAAGCAAGTAAAATCATGGTTCCAGACAAACAGCATCCAACTAATGGAGTGACCAGCATAATCCCTGGACCCAAATCCCACAGAAAACTTGTGGGCTGACATAAAAAAAGGCTGTTCATGAGGCAAAACCAAGAAACATAATTGTGGGACGTAGTACAATTAACCTGGGCTGCAATACCTGTTGACCCTTACCAGAAGTTGGTCGACTCCATGCATCACAGATGTGAAAGTTATCAGAAAGCATGGTTAATGCATCAAAATATTAGTTTAGGATACTCAGCAAAGTTGATTTTTCAAAAATTATTTAGTTTGTACAGTATATTTTTGAGTTTCCAAAAACAGATGTCAGCACTTTTTCCAATTTTCTTGCACATCACGAAGCAGTCATCAGGTGTGGTTGGTGATGCTGCTCAATACATTTTAATTGGATTTTTCCAAGTGGCAAATGTCTTTACCATGCTATTATTATAGGCTACAAGAAAAACCACCGGGATGTTAGTCTGTATAAAGTTAGAATAGCAAAAGCTTGCATCGGTACACAGGTCTCATGATACTTTGACCATCGTAATGTAACTCCTTGATCAGCAAAGCCTGTCCCTAGACCTGAAAACCACACTGGTATTGATTATTTATAGATGTAATCATGTCAATAATATATATTATTAGTATATATTACTGAAGAATTCTTTAAAAATATACTGATTTCAAGTAATGACCACAAGAATTTAATGAACTGGTCATACTTTATCTCTCTATAAAATGTCATCATGATCAGCCCTGAAAACTTTTTCTTAGACACCCAAACCAACAGCACGTAATTACGGTACTGTACCTTTGACAGTGGGTTAAGGTTTTACGGTACTTCACGTGTTCTGGGGTCGCAATGAACAGTCCATTACGGTAATATATTCAAACATGACGTCAGTGTCGCACACGTCACGCCCACTTCAACCCACAGAGAGACAGAGGCTGAGAAGAGTCAGCGTCTCCCGCGTAGCGACTTCATCTCTGTCCGGACCTGAAAACACAAACTTCTGTTAACTCAAAGTTTGATTCTTGTTGTTTTGTTGTTGTTGCTGCTTTCGCTTCTGCTGGAGGACGTTCTTCATCCGTGAAGTCAGAGGGAACCAGGTGAGTGCTGCCTTCACACTGAGCCAACAACAAAGTCTCCGTAAACTCAGGCTCTAACTTAAATCCCTCCGCTGTTCGCGCAGTGATCGTTAAATCACTAGTTGGTAGTTAGGTCGCCCAGGACGGCAGCCTTCCCTCCCGTCGGTCGGGATTCTCGTTAATTAATTGGCTGCGATCAGGCGCAACGATATTCCGTATTCGTCAATTACATTTTCTTAAACTGCGTGGGGCCTCAGCTTTCATGCGTGGTGGTGGTGGGGGGGGGGGTTTGAAAGGGTTTCCCTCCACACAAGCCTCTTTTTTTCGGGGTTAATGAAGCGGTCAGAGACGAGCCTCCGTGGGCGCTGAGGAGCCGGGATGTCGCCGGTGATCCCGGAGCAGAGCTGGAGGGACTAATGGAGAAACTCCGTCAGTATTTGTGCATTTACATTACGTTCCGCACTATAAGGCGCACCTAAAAGTCTTTAATTTTTTCAAAAACCGACCGTGCGCCTTATAATCTAGTGCGCTTTATAATCTAGTGTGTTTTATAATCTAATGCGCTTTATAATCTAGTGCGCCTTATATATGATTTTGAATAGGCCATTCATTGAAGGTGCGCCTTATAGTCAGATGCACCTGATAGTTCAGAAAATACTGTACTCTTTTTCATTGAATAGAGGCAGTTTACGTGACAGTAAAATACTGTATCAGCATGTTTGGAAAATATCAGTAATCTTTATAATACAACCTTGATTTTTCCTAACTACGGTCAGATTTTTTTTAAATTTTGCCCTTACTTAAAACTTAGTTTTATTTTAGACCTGCAAACCCAAAGGGCAGCATGATGCCATAGTTGGTTGTACTTTAACCTCAGATTATTCCGATTATTCCGTTCCATTTGAAGACTTGTCTTTTCTCTATGGATTCTCCACATACACCCCATTCCTTTGCTCGTCCCCTCCAGGTACAGTTTGCTGACCCATGATGACACCGGTCACACACCTCTACACACCTGCATTGGTTCATGTAGCTGTAGCCACATGAACCAATGTACTGTAGGTCCAAAATCGTACAGCAGTAGCTAGGTTGCCTTTCTCTGTTTTGGCCCTGAGGTGATCTGATAACATGTGTACCCTGCTTTTCAGCCAAAGTCTGCTGACCAGAGCCAACAAAGTCGTGGGTTGAACGGCGTTCTGTCTAATGTTTTGACCTGGACGTTCAGCAGATCATAGGGAATATAAGTGCACATTCCAAAGCCAAGCTTGACTAGTTGTGGGAAGTAGTCGGCTCAGCTGTGCTGTAGATGTGTTCCGGACAGCTTGACCAAATGTATGTGTCCTGTGAAGAACACATTTCCTGGTACATGTGTTCTTCACAGCCACAAGCACATTACTGCATGTTTTGGCTTGTTCAGGGACTGAGGAGACTTTCTGTCGCTGCAGATGAAGAAGACTTACAGTATATCGGAGCTTGCACTGGTATTTCCATTTCCGCCACCAACATATGTCCACATAGGCTGAAATAGCCTATGTGGACATATGCCATTTGTGGGTTTTATCAGTTGGTAAAGATATGTATCTACATAAACGTTTATATTCAGTGGAAAAGATGAATTAAATCTCGGCATGGGACTGTCTGAGTTAAGGAGATGCCAAAAGAATGACAGCTTTGTTTCCTGTGCTCTCCTGGAGCTGTTTTAACCTCGTTTACCTTCACAACATTTTTAGCTTTGACCAGCTTTTCCTGTGGGAGAAAAATAAACGTGAATTTTAAGAGGGACTTTTACACTTGTCCCATTTTGATTGGACTTATTTGAAACTTCCCTTATGCCATGACGGAGACGAGAAAAACAAAACCAAATCCTTGGCTAAATGAAAATAGAGGACTTGGTCCAGATCAAACAGAACCCTATTTCAGTTTATTTTTAATATGAAATAGTTTTATGGAGAGGTCGGACGTTCAAACCAGTTAGATTGATCAATTGCAGGCTTGTACACATTATGCCAAATCCTTTGCAATATTTTGTTTACTTTGCACAACAGTAAATAAACAG
The DNA here is from genome assembly GCF_040054535.1 of Antennarius striatus. Lineage (NCBI taxonomy): Eukaryota > Metazoa > Chordata > Actinopteri > Lophiiformes > Antennariidae > Antennarius > Antennarius striatus. The sequence continues at coordinate 17,118,358 of NC_090791.1, forward strand.
GGTTTAGGTCAGATCTACAGGTTTCTGTCAAATTTCTGTCGTGTTTGCTGTGCTGTTGAACTGTGAACATATCCGTTCTGCTGCAAGGAAAGAAAGCATCACAATAAAGCTTGTTGGTAAGGTTTGTTTTTGGGCAAAATAAACCCAATGTGAAGGGTGTACACTGTATTATATACAGTAATGGGTGTTTGTTATGGGCTCTTCTCCAGTGAGGATTCAGACTGAAAACATGTCTGTGTTTAAACAATGTAGGAGACTGCATCAGTGTGGCCATGTTGTTTATGGTCGTGGTGATAACAGGTTAATTTGTTCCAAGGCTTATCTGGTGCCAGAACCCTGATCAACAGTGTGAAATAATCACAGAAGGAACTGTGGAAAGTTATCACAGTGGAAACCCCTTTATCATCCGTTGTTTTTCATTGTGTGTATGTCTGTGATGACGTTCCTTGTAGTGCTCAAACAGATGTTCCAAGAGCAAATATATCCGGTCTGAAGCTCATTGGACTCATATTTGTGTGCTCATGTATGTTAAGTGTGCTGTTTTATCACTTTAAAGGTGTTCACTGTTTTTTTAACGGACGTCTTTACAACTCAGAGGTGAAGAGAACAAGGTTGTTGTGAATGCCTTCCATGTTGTTGTGCAATACGATCAGCTGTAATAGTCCCCAGAGAGGGAGAGGGAGAGAGACAGTCCATTACAACTGAGAAGCTGGTACTGGTTTGCTTTTCACTTTTTTTTTTGTCCTATAATGGGTTTATTACTTGGGCTCTAAATGGTTGAGAAAAGCAAATTAGTGCTAGTGCGGTAAGTATAAAGAGGAAATAGACAAAACGGGGTCAAGCAGATGGGCTGAAGTTACATTCATTCTCGTGTGTGTGTGTGTGTGTGTGTGTGTGTGTGTGTGTGTGTGTGTGTGCGTGTGCTCTTGCAAATGAATATGACTGGAATGTCCTCTAAAGATGAATTTCAATTTATCTTGGCGTCACTCAAGTTTCGACTGTGGGAAATGCTTTGACTGGATGTAACCAGTTAAAGTGATCTGCTCCTGGTCTGGTGCTGTGAAGCGATTATCCTCTCTACGTTTACATGTAAATAACTAGCTGCATGAACACACTGCTCAGGTAACTTTTTTTTTTTTTTAATTTTAAATACTGATTTGAACCTCGAAGGGAAATTAGGAAATTTTCTTGGGTGACTCACTGTCGGCAGTTAACACTAGCCATCATCATCAGCTGTATCCATATCCTGTTTTTGCATTCGCAGATGAAAAGGGCGTACATGGAGAAATTAGAACAAAACAGATTATGTGCCAATCAGTGTCGCTCTTGCACCTCCTGCAGGTATAAAAGTAATGATGTTCAGGACCTTGTTGAAATAACCAGTGATTTTGACACTCATACATAAAATTAATCTCACATAAATAACGAGAATCTGATTCCACTAATCCCACCGCTGATAAGATGTGTGAAGATGTTTGTTTGAATAAGTAATCCTGAAGTTTCCTTTGTGTTCAAAGTGTTTTCTGAGTCTAAGAGACGTTGAAAGCAGAGGAAACTCAAAACCTGTAATGTCAACGTCAGGAATGTTTTACACTCGACTGTTTGTGACATGAACAGAGTGTTTCTACTGTTTGCTTTGGGATTAAATCCCTCCTTAGAGCTTTGTTAACCTTTGTACAATTTTTTAGTGCCTAATGGGACTTAAACCACATTATTGTGTTACTCTAAAGCTGCCTGTTGAGGCACATTTTATCATCTCCTACAGCTTTAACCTTGTGCCTCCAGTGTTTTAGTGGAGGGTTGTTTCAGGTCTGATCATCATCTTCAGGGAAGGTTTCCCACTGATATTAATAACAAGCTAAGGTGTTGTCAGTAGTAGTCACGGCGCCTATGGCATATTTGGCATTGTCAAGGATTTGCATTCATACTGTGTTCAATTAGGTGTCAAACAGGTTCTCAGTATCAGTTTTGCATGAGAACCTCAGAAAAGTCTCTCATTAAACGATCATGAGACTTCTCAAAAGTGTATAATTACAATCATACAAATGTAAACACTTTTATTGGACATAATTTGATCAATTTTTCTTGCACTTGAAGTATCACTGAAAACGGATAATTATTTGTGTGAATATTAGTTTTGAACTGTTAATCAGACAAAGGGGTGTTTGAAGAGGTCAGTGTTCTACCATAAGTCTAAACAATTACAGTTAATATTTACACCTCAGCTGTATAATTGTGGCCAAATATTAGCAGGCTATATAGAGCGGGTTACCAGAGACGTTTACAGATACAGATGCTATCCAATTTACGCAGTCTATACTTTATTCTGTGATTGCTTTGACGGTTAAGGTGTTTTCTGCTCCATACTTGAGGCCATTAGCTGAGTCTGTAAATCACAAGTGGTACATTCTGTTTGTGTTATTGCAGCCTCTTTCTGTCACATTTATGAAGTGTAACAGCTGCTCATCTGTTGCCGTGAGATGTGTTGTTGAAGTGTCGTGTTACATTGTGGGGGCCAGGTGTTACCAGTTTAAATGTAGTTATGTAGAACAGAGCCTGAAGGTGATGGTGATGCAAAGGATGGGGAAAGACACAGGCAGGTTGAATAACTTGGGTAGGGTCTGTCGGAGTTTGTATGGTTTATGTCAGGGTAATGGGAGTGCGCACGCGTGTGTGTGTGTGTGTGTGTGTGTGTGTGTGTGTGTGTGTGCTGAAGTCGTTGTTCGTCTTTTGTGTGGCTCTGCGGGTGCACCAGTGACGTGCCCTTAACGTCCCCCTGCCTCTCGCCTGTAGACTGATGGGTTAGGCTCCAGCAACCCCCATGGCCCACAATAAACAGAAGAAGCTGAAGAAATTAGATGGATGGGTGAATCTATAATTGCCATTTGAGGTAATTAAAATGCCAATATCACTCTAGATAAGAAAGTACTATTCTCTAAGACTTACCAGAAACTATTACAGGACATAAAAACTATACATACGTTTCAGTATTACAGTATTTTATTTTATTTAACTTTCCTTTAGAGCCGAGGAGGAGGGAGGAGTTGTAATTCGTGAGAGACAGAGCTGTCGTCAGAGAGATTGTAGTGTGTATGAAGTGGCGCTGCTTGGAGGTTTTTTGTACCAGAAAAGGGATCTCCACTGGTTAGATATGGCGGCGTACAGTTGTTCATATCTATGAACGTTCGTAAGTCAGATGTTTGTGTCTTGAGGACTACCTATATTCTTCTTTCCTGGCTTCAGGGACCTTTTCTGAGTAATATGAACTTGATAAGGAGTCATTCTTCTTGATGACTCTGTTCCAAGATGGCCTGACTTTGAAACGGAGGTTGAAAGTGTCTCTATATGAACTCCAGGATAACTGACAGTGGTGACTTCCTGTTTTTCTTCACGTTCCAACTTAAATACTGTTTTCGTCTGCTGTATTGATGCTCCAATGAAAACCTTTGCATGAATCACTTGCTCAAACTTGGCTCCAGAGTGACTGCCTGAAGCTGGGCTTAGACGACAGGATTTGCAGGTCGATTTGGTTTAATCACATCTCTGGACAAATGAAAAACAAGTCTGGTCTGGGTCCTGGATTGGCCCCTGTTTTTGACACAGATCATCAGACAGTATGGCTGTTGCGGTGTGGTGAGTTATTCTTCTAAATAGACCGCCATCATTAATATCAAAGACATATAATAGTTAGGATTCTGGGCTTGCACTAGGAGGTAGTATGACTGTGGCTCAGGATAAAAGAATTGAGTAAGCCACAAAAAGCTAAATTCTGTGTCCAAGACAGCGGCTTGCTGTAATAGCAAGTAAAACTTACAAGTAAACATTGAGTATTACCAAGAATCAAATTTATTAAAATCAAAGTGTCTAAGTCAAAGTTAAAATGTCTTGTAGTCCAAGTAAAACTAACAAGTAAACATTGAGTAATATTTTGTATGGCTGTATCTTCACATAGTGGATGCAAGTTTTTAATTGTTGGGGGGGTGTAAGGCCATGATCGTCATAGGTGGGTGTAGGAGGGATACCCCCCCACAGTGGGGGTCCGGGGGGCCCTCCCGGGAAATTTTTTCGAAAGTGGGGTTGTTTTCCTGCATTCTGAGGGCAAAATCTTCTGTTCAGTTTATCTACAAAAATACACTAAAGTAAACAGTTGAAGCTTAACTATATTTATTTCTGTCCTACTTTATGCAGGTATAAATGTGAGATTCAACAATTGAAAACTTGCATTCACTATGTGAAGATACAGTCATACAAAATATTACTCAATGTTTACTTGTAAGTTTTACTTGGACTAGAATACATTTTAACTTTGACTTAGACAACACCATTGGTATGCCATAGTTTAGTTTGGGGGTTTTTAAATTCGATAATGTCATTTTTAATTTCAATTTAAAAAGGCATATAAAGTGGCAAGCGAGGTGAATACACATTTACATGCATCGCTGGTTATTCCTGTTGGTCATAGGGATCAAAAGTCTATGACTACAAAAAAGTATTGATAGTATCTTTCATTTACCGTCTGATCGGTCTGTCACAACTCCTACCTCCTCTCAGCATTCACCATTTGCTGTTCAATTAGAATTTTAACGCAAAATCTACTATAAAACACTCTATTCTCATTTTCTTTCAATCGATCGTCCTCGCCTTGTCGTACACCAATTCGCGGGTTTAGCTTGTAAAAAATCTTTTTGTTTTTCATTGGACGAGAGGAGGTCATGACCCGAGTGCATATTTAATGATCGAGAGCGTTCGGGTCACTTCGGCTAAATTCCGTCGGCATGCGGAAATAGCGCTCCGGCGGAAATAGCAGCGCTAGCAAGTGGCGCTAGCGGAAATGGCGGTGCTAGCGGAAATAGCGGCACTAGCGAGCGAAAAAGTATTAAGCCTTTTTTCCGTAAAAATAAGAACGCCACTGTGGCTACACAGTCTAAAAACCATGTAGCCAATCTGGAATTTACTTCCCCTATGGCGAAGTGGTGAATGGCTAGCGCAAGCCCAGGGATTTAAAATCAGGACCGTTATATCCATTTTCCAGGCAGGTCCACAATGGTTAATGAAATAATAGTTGTAAACAGGAAGTTCCTGGAGGCCTTTGTGTTCACTATCATGCTACTGTGGATGGATATTTAAACTGAGAGTTGCTCTCCTAGTCTCCAGTTGGCTTCTACTTCCTTCTTTGTTCTGCACATAAGGAGGTGCTTCGTTCTCTCTGGCTTGTTAATCTTAATAATATGCTGTAGCGTGGGTGATGTGTGGAATGAGGAACATGTGTGAAATATCTCCATGTGATTTACACAGCCTGATTTTAAACTTGTTCAGGATTTCCTTTAGCAAGCTGTCTTGAGTTTATTGTTGGTGTTTGGGCATTGTGGGGCATGGCCATCAGGAAATAGGAAGATTCCACACCACAGACATTTTCAGACTCATCATAGTTTAACCTGAGTCAGCAGATTCTCCCAGGATTGTGGTTTTCAGAGGCTGAAGGGGTTCAAAGTGCACGTGTTTTTAATTGGGGGAGTCACCTTCAACTTTTTACTGCTGTAAAACAATAAGAAACTTGTTTTACAGCAGTATAGCCCTGTTGTGCAAATGAGTTTATGAAAGTGTATGACTCCCTGCACACTGGCGTTGTAACAGGTCATCTCGACATCCACAAGCCGTCACACTTACAAGCAAAGGTCTGTTTATATCAGGCCCTGTCCACACGATGACGGATTTTTTGAAAATGCAACTCTTTTGTTGCGTTTACGCCTTCCGTTCACCAACAACGCAACTTTTTAAAAACGCTGGCCGAGGTGGATTTTTTTAAAAACGCTGGGTCTGCGTTGTCGTGTGGACGGTGTATCCGCAACTTTTTAAAAACACTGACGTCTTGCCTGTGATGAAAACCGCTGTGACGTCAAATTTATGTGACAACAAAATTACGGAGGATTCCTATTGGATAAAATTTGACTCAATGCTGCCACCACATGGTTTGGCATGCTTAAAGTCGTCTTCAAAAACGCACTGGTGTGTCTACGTGTGGACGGAGATTTTTTTTGAAAACGCTGTCGTGTGGACGCGAATCGTTTTTGATGCGTTTTTAAAAAGTTGCGTTTTCCAAAACATCCGTCATCGTGTGGACGGGGCCTCAATCACACCTCTCCTTCTGCACCCCCCACAGTCCTTTGACTCTCCTGTGTCACAAGGGTGAGGAGTGTCTTATAGTTTGAACATCATTCTACCCAGCCTTATGCTTTCACAGTTTCTAACTCTGGAAAATCCACATGATAGATGAAACAACCATGTAAAAAGTCTACCTGAGCCCAGGAATGGCCTCCCCTGTGGTGTTTCCCCTGTCTGCTGATGATAACACAGGAGGAAACCCGTCTGCTTCCTTTTTCCTGCTGCATCAGGAAGTTGTGAGCATCAGGTCAGGGGAACAGTGAGGGAAATGTACTTCAAGGTAAACACTCTGTCACGCTTCAACTGAAGTAGACAGCAGAACATTTGGTTTCATGCTTTTTACTTCATATGTCACTGTTGTAAGTCTGTCATACAAATATACCATGAACCTTACTGGGAATGTCAACAAGAATGTGTGTAATCCAACAACCCAACCAATACGATACAAAGTGTACTGTGAAAGTACATCACCATGCAGACTAGTGAAGTAAAGAACAGCATGCTAATGATCCGCATGCTCTTCAGCTTTGAGACAATAAGCTGGATGAAGCTCAAAGAGGCTTGTTGTGTTTCAAGATGGCTGAGAGGACTTCCATTTCTGTGAGCAAACAAACAAGATGAGATGTTTGATCAAGAGATCATTCTGTGAGCTCTAGAAGAAGCATGAATAAATCATATCTACAAATTAGCTACCACTTTTGATGTTTATGAATGAAATGACATCCCATCCTTTCAATTAAAATAGATTAGATGCTGTGAATGTTTACACACCTTCCTTTCAGTAGCTTCATATGTAAGAGAAAAAATATCGCGTGGAGAGAAAACAAGTTCTCTTTGTGCATTCTGTAGTGCATCCTCACTGAAGCAGTAAATGCTCATTGACTGCTTGGACAGCACATATTCTTCAAAGCCAGGCTTATCAGTGACTCCTACATTCCTGTTCCAGAGGTCCTCCAATGGCGTTGCTGATCTTCTGTTAGCGACACACCAAGAATTTTCTGCACTATTGTAAGTTCTGTGTGGAAAGATGTCTGTTGTGCATCCAGTCAACTAAGGCCACTTTGTCTGTCACAACGAACCCGCCCGCTGGGAGTGTATGCAGTTTGTTTGTGCTGCATTCAAAGTGACAGGTTATTAGGTAATCATATTTTGAGAATGTCCATCCTTTGATTCAGATCTTGAGAACAGGTGCTCTGTGATCTGAAACACCAGAGCTACTCGTCTAAACCAGCACAGGGAGGAGGAGGAGGAGGAGGAGGAGGAGGAGGCTGCTGGTGTTGAAACTTGGTGGACATTTATCCTCCATGATTGAAAAATGTGAGACGCAGCATTGATGCACGTCGACGCATGAGCAATGAAAATTAAAAACCTGGACCATCTCTTTCCACACTCAGGCATATATCAAACACACACACACACACACACACACACACACACACACACACACACACACACACACACACAGCTCAGTATTGGCTTGTGTGTGTGTTTAAGGTTAATGGTTTCTGCCTTCAGTGCTCAGCTCTGGGTGAGTAATGTGTCTGAAGCAGCTTCTCTTTGTGTAGGTGCATACAAGTCCTCAATAACATGCCTGCAGCTCTCAACAACCCACACCCAGTTCATGCTTGACATCCACTCACAAAGGAAACAAAGGAGACGCCACCATCAGCGACCATCAGCTTCAAAGAGGCCTTTATTTTATTTTATTTTTGCTGTTTATGACATAATAAATTTATGAAGATTAGATTCATCTGATAAAATATCACTGTTGTTGTGCACACACTAAAGTGTTGTTTAAATACAGATACGAAGACATCCCATCCTTTGATTCCAGTTTCACTGAATCAGAAGTTAAAACACGACTGTAAAAGAATTTAATTGCATGGGAACAACAATCATTTGGTTTCACTGCTTCCTGTCATGTTTGTAGTTTTTTTATTCTTTGTGTTTAAAACATGCAACATACTCTCGATCTGCATTGTTGTGACTTCACGTCTGCGGATTGAAAGTCTATTTAGCAGCTTTTAGACATAAATATGACCATAGAGTTATTGTTTTTTGTCTGTTTAGTGTTCCTGACGTCCAGATGCACTAAATTGCCTTTGAATCATATTTGTGGCCAGCGGCCCCTCCCTGTCGGACCCGTGATACCATGAAAGCTTTCTGTCTGCTGAATTTGAAGTCTTCCTGAATCATTCCTGATCTTAATTGTAAAGATGTATTACCTATAATCAGCTAATGAATGATGGAAAACTCCCACATGTGTTGAGCTATAATGACAAAGATCCTTGATTGATTGGACTATAGAGTAAACATGGAGATGCTTTTGGTCTGTTTTCCAGTTGCACCACCTTGGTTTTTGGACAGATATAGTACAACACTAATATTACTACAGGCTAATCTTGAAGAGTGCAGCATTGTTAAGTCTGCAGAGAGAATAAAAGAGAATTAAAATGTCAGTTTTGAAAAATGCTTTGCATGAACTGGTGCCTCCTCTTGTGTGGTTCTAATGTCTCTGTGTGAACGAGCCTCTGGAGCTGCAGCTTCAGCTTCATGAGTCCAGACTGAAATATATGAACCCGTAATTGGAGCCTGAATGGATTCATAATGTGTGGTCTCATACAATATAATGACCTCATCACACAATGTGTTTGTCTCAGCAAAGCTGTGTATGTGTGTGTGTGTGTGTGTGTGTGTGTGTGTTTGTGTTGATCTGAGCTGATTGTACATGTGTTTGCAGGTGCAAGTGATGAAACGTGTGTGTTTGTCCCAGTGGTCTGGTATTTGCTTCATCAGCAGGGTCTCTGGGTGCTGAATGGGCGGGGGGTGGGGGGGAGCAGGGTCATGGAAAATTCCACCGGTACCCTGTAGGTCAACAGCACCGATGGCGGTCGTTGTTAACCCGGGTCTCGACCGATCCGGTATGGAAGTCAAAAGTTTTACATCGGATGCCCTTCTTGACACAACCCTCTGTATTTATCCGGGCTTGGGTCCGGCACAATAAGACATTGGCTTGTGCCCTCTTGCGGCTACATCACTGTTATATGGTATATACTGTAATATTAAGTAGATGTCAGATACAAGTAGTGTCATGTGTGGACAGATACACACTTCTTTGTGAGTTTCTTCAAAAATCCCTCCTAATAATGGAAGATGAAAGAGAGACAGAGAAACAGTATTTGCATTGCGGTGTGTTGGGCTGTTGTCTGATGATTCTGCTGAAATGATGCAACCACCTCCTGCTCTTATTAGGGGAGTCATCGGTGATTCAACGATTACAGATATTACGTACGACAGGTGCTTGTGTGTGGAGCGTGTTATTACTCTGCTGTCCAGGAACAGGAAGCCGTCTGTCAGAAGCTGTGATCGCATTAACCTCACGATGAAGATCAGACGCTTTGAAACTGTCAGGACTCATTCAGTCATGTTCCAGTGGTGGTAAATAAACTGGACAGAGCGGGGTTTTAAACTCCAGTGACTCATCGAGTCTGTTGACACCCGTCAGTATGACACAACAGGTTTTGTCATCATTTATCAGCCGTCAACTTAAAGATTTCTGTGCCTACTTTCCCCCCATTATTGTTATTTATCTTCGTCCAGAATGAAATCCAGATTCCACGGAGCAAAACAATCCATCATACCCAACGCAAAGCCCTCATCTGTCCCCCATTTCATCAATACTGAGTTGTGTCTTGATAAATGATTGGGTTTTTTTGTCAGTAATGCCTTCCGTCCATCGCCTGAAGGCATCAAGAGTGACAGATGTTGTTGATTTGCAAAATTATTCCTGTAAGCCATCTTTAAGTTGGAACCAAAGAAGATTTTACAGAAATGTTTTTAACTATCCACAAACTGCAGTTTGTGTGTTCAATTGATTTATCTGAAACACACTTGATGCAGAATTCTGTAGTTGATGGTGATTCTGATGGAAGTTAAGTGTTTCAGCTGAAACGATGAGATAAAAGAAACTTGGAACAACCTGTAGAGTTGAGAAGAACTTTAGTTATGTTTTGCTGTGAGTTTGAATGTGAGTGGCCTTTTTTTAATTACACCAAGTCAATAACCTAAAGGTTCTTTGCTTGTGTGAGAATATTTAGACATGCTGTTTTTAGAAATCACAATGACTTTGTACTTTTAGCTTAGTGTTTCAGTTACAGAAACTAAACTACCAGTGGAACTATCGTTGTGTGTTTGTCCGACTATGTCGGGAATGAAAGTTGAAAGTGGAAATCAACAGAAGCTGTCTGCAGTTTCCAGATTGGTTGGCAGAGATGGTGACGCAACAGATGCTGTAACTCCCTGGCTGAGGTGAATGAGATGACTGTTTTCTGTCACTGTCAGGTTGCAATGATGTCACCGTGTCCTCAAATTGGTGTTGCTATGGTAATGTGGTTGCTGAAAATGCCTCCAGCAGGTCTCTAATCTGTTGTGGGTGGGGGTGGTGGAGCTTGTTAGATGAGACTACTAAAAAAAAACAACTTAAGGCCTCCTTTCTCCTCCCCTAGGTGTGTGACATCCTCTGCTGCGCTCCATTATGTCATCAGAAGCCACACCCATTCAGGGGTCAAGACCAGTGACCCCGCCTGTGACCTCTGCAGGATCCCCACGTTCTTCATCATCAACAGGTAAAGAAGACTGAGGTGATGAACCGTAGTGCTGTTCACCGTGAAGGAGCTCACTGGTTTCTGTCCCATCAGAACACCTGCATCCTCCAACCTGCAGACACAGAGACCGCTCGCCCTCCCCGCTGAGAGGCTACCTCATCCCCAGCCCTCTGCCCACACGCAGAAACAGGACCTGCTCAGCGTACGAACACACACACACACACACGCATACACACACACATATACACGATTGTTGACGTTCTCATGAGCGTGGAAAGCTGCACGAGGGAGACTAAGAGTGAATAAAGTATCTATTACCATCTTATCTACATTGTGTATCTAAAGACAAACTATGACGAGACAGACAAAAGGTTTTCACAGTAACTGCAGGGATTATAGGATCGACACAACTATTTGTTTAGTGTTGCACTAATGACTGTTGCTGGTTTTTCAGCTCTTTGTTTGAGGTGTAAATATTCAGATGAAGTTTGTTTTTTTTAAGACAGAAACACACACGTCCCAAATGCTCTAATAATGATAAAAACTATCAATTTTATTTATATTGCACTTTACATTCCGAAAATCTCAAAGTGCTACAAAGACAAAGAAAGCATAAAATCCATGGTGAAACAAACTAATAAAACAACACAACCCAACAATAAGGCATATATAAAAGGCTAAGGAAAGGTGAGTCTTCAGGCTACGTCCCAAATGCTCTACTTAAAGTGCTGTCAGGTACAAACTGTGTGTGTGTGTGTGTGTGTGTGTGTGTGTGTGTGTGTGCGTGTGCGCAGGACGGTCCTTGCATCAGAGGGTCCCTTGTATAGCGGTGTCTGTAAATGCTTTTCCCGCTCCAAAGGCCATGGCTTCATCACGCCATTCGAAGGGGAAAATGACATCTTTGTGCACATCTCAGAGTAAGTGTGTGTTCGTGTGTGTTCACTGACATGTTGATGGGTTTACGAGTGTGTCTTTTACGTGTGTAGCAGTGTGTTTGTGTTGCTGATCCACACACAGTGGATCAGCACAGACAAACTAAATATTGCAAGAGATCTCGATAGTGAATCAATAAAAGATTACATTCAGAACTCAGACCAATGAAACTATAAAATAAATGAGTGAAAAATAAAATGCAAACATTAAACAGTAAAACTAAACTGAGTGAAATAAAAACAGCTTTATGCCAAACCATGACTGGTTTGGCATAAAGTTGATGTTTGCCATGTGAATTTTGTGTGAAACAATGTCATTATTATGAGCCCATTAGAATCCTACTATGGTGAGTTATAGTATCACCATAGTAGGATTCCTAAAAAGTCCCATTTCTACACTCCGTTCAAGAAACAGGTTCTTTTACCTGACAGATCAGAGATTCTTGTCTACGTACCACTGCCTCAGATCGGTCTACCAATTTTAAGCAGTTACTGGAAATGTCAAAACCTTGGTGACAGTCGAGGCCCAGTTTCTCTCTGGAGTCACAGAGGTGCTAACCTGAATACTTTTAAATTTTTGGAGGTCTTTCTAGTGACGTGCAAGTCAGCTGCTCTGACTTGCATCGCTGCTGTTGGCTGGCAAATAGACCACTTCTTTGTTTCCATCTGTGGTGGCAGCGCAGCCAGAGACGGAAATGATTTTAGATATCAGTTCAGTGCTTTGTCTTTAACTGTAAATGTCTGCAAGTAGATTATAGAATTCTGTTTCCATTCTCCTTCACTTTTCAGTCTTTCTTTCTTCCTTCTCATGCAGCATCGAGGGCGAGTACGTGCTAGTAGAGGGCGACGTGGTGAGCTACAAATTGTGCTCCATCCCTCCCAAAAACGAGAAGTTCCAGGCGGTGGAGGTGACCATCACTCACCTCAAGCCGGGAACCAAACATGAGACCTGGGCGGGACACATCGTCAGCAGCTGAAAGCTGCTGGTTCCTGGTCGAGGCCTGTGAGGAAGGGTGACGTAGAGGAGGAAGTACAGGAGTCCAGAGGGAATACTGGAAGATTTAACATTGGGGTTTGTCCCACACATGGAGGGCAAAGGGGAACCTGGGCATGGTTTTTAGTTTTTTTTGTTTTGTAGTTCAGGTCAGCTGGGAAAGGTCAGAGGAGACGTTAGTCAGTAGAGGCTCAGCTCAGAGGGAAATAAATAACTATAGAGAAATTATACAGTTGGTTTTATCGTTATTCCAATAGCGTTATAGGGAGAAGATGCTTATCATATATTTAAGCTTACAGTATATGTATATAAGCAGGGAATCTATATCACTACACTTTTAGACCCCTATGTTGAAAATATATGGCGCATTTATTGTTTGAAACTGGATTTCATTTGTGGAGAGAATTTATTTCAGCTGCAGAAGAGTTTCAGCGCTGGGATGAGGGCTGGGGGGGTGCGTGGGGTGGGGGGTTATTTTCCTGGTAAACTGTGTGCCTACTTCTACTCAGAGATGTTTGTGTTTACGGCGACCGCCACACAGATCTGACCATGTGTGGGTGGCATCATGGGTGGATTAAAGCATTTTCAACCGGTATGCCTCAGTGGCTTTTCTTCTTTCGTTTGTTTTTGGATGGATATATTCGGAGCATCTTCACTGAACTGGTGTGAAGTAGAAATTAGAAATTAGAAATAGAGTAACAAAAAGTAAATAATCATTAAATGTCGATAGTGTCTCAACAGAACTGAATCAACCAGAAGTGGGTGTTCAGAAAGGATGTCATCATGTATAATATCAATAAATGACATTTGGGTTATTTACATTTGTTTGTTGGTTTATTACTCGTGAATGTGGTAATTGTTGTTGTGAATGAAACTGTTGTCCTTGTCTTTTTGTCTATAAGCTCTCTCCTTTGACTCTATGGCTCCACTGGTTTATGCTCAGACAGCAGTGACATCACATTTTCATGTTTTTGAAAATATCAGTCGGCACCCCCCCACACACACATTGTTGTTCAGGCTAGCGACGGCTCATCTGATAATTTTTATGTATACATGTCCAAATACTGAGTATTTTTACTCAGATCGGATGCGGGTTATATATGATGTCAACTTAAAGATTCCTCACCTGCAATCTGTAGAAGGTCAGATGGATTCCATCAAGCATCAGGAAATCCTAGAAGAAACACCTTCACCTGTGAGGAAGATGAAGCTGGGAGATTCCCTAACCCTAATTGAATCCACAGAAAATCTCTGGTGGGATCTGAAGGTGTCTGCAGCAGGTAAACCAGGAATATTCAGGAACTGGAGGTGTTTGTCCATAAGGAATGGGCTGAGATTCCTCAGGAACGCTGCCAGAAGCTGGTGTCTGGTAGTGCATCATGTTAGCTGCTAAAGGGTCTCTAGAGAGAACTAGAGACGCTTGGTATTAAGCGTGGAATCATTTACAGACTGATTTATTCACTAAATTTAAATTAAATAATACATTTGTATATTGTATATACAGTGTATATAGTGTCTGTATGTTTATAGGGTGTGCAATTAATAAACACAGCCTCTGGTTTTTGACAAATAGCACCCAGTATAAATACTTGGGATAATAAACTGGTGCTTATTATGCTCATATTCACGTTAAAAATCAGAAGGAAACGGCACATTTAACTAAATGAACGGTCACTATTGTTATGTCAATGACAACATTCTGACACTCTTCAAGGAAACTCACTTTGCCATCATTACTAAGTCAACACACGAGGTTTTTCCTTAGTTGCTGAGATTTACTGATAAAAGTAGTATATAAAATTATGAAATACAAAATTCCTAAAAAAAAAAAAGAAATAAATGGCATCTCATGGTTCTTTCCATATAGAGCTGTCTAAACCAGTTTCTCAATCCTGTTTACAGAAACCCAACAGAATTCTTCTGGAAAAAACAGTGGAGAGGAAAAACTTCCTTTAGCAGGCACTGATTCCTGGAGGATGGGGATCTGCCTTGACTAGTTGGAGTTAAGAGAATCTCCCTTCTGCTCGTCCCACATGTACAGTATATCTATTGTACAGTAGAAACACAAGTAATTAATCAAATTAGACAAGAAAATTAGATTATGACTTTAACATTGAGAAAAGTAGGTCAAGGTCAAATTCAACTTTTGTACACTCAGGAACCAGATAAGATAGAAAGATGAGAAGGCCAGTGTGATTAAGACCAAGTAGGTCAGTAAAATTTTGAATTCAGGGGTGTTGCAGGATGTTGCAGTCTGCAACTGCCTTGTATGTCTTGTTGTTTGTCTTTCATGTGGCTCTGCAGTGCACTGGCGTCATGCTCAGAGTGTTCCCTGCATCTCAACTGTAAGTCAGCTGGGATAAGCTCCAGCCACCTGTTTCCCTCAGTAAGTGGAACACAGAGGTTGCTGAGGATGGTTGGATGAGAGACGAGAAACATTCTTAAAGTCCAGTGGACTGATTTAAACAGCTTTGGATAACCATAACCTGGATAACTGAGAACCTACAGACATGTTGTAATCCACATCTCTTATTGCTTTATTGAACCCTGCAAGAATCAATAATCATTAATCAATTTCCTATTATATATGGCTACAATAGAGCAAGAAAGGGTAAGATAGATAGTTAAATACTTTATTTGTCCAACACATTAAGTTACATTCAGTTTTATTTACAAAGTATATACAATACAAGAAACCTGCCCACAAGGTCAGCCCCACCTCCTGCCACGCTGCAGCACTGCAGAGCAACACGACACAGACACAGAACCAGAACACAGAGGAGGCTGGTGGCCTGAGATTAGGGAGGGGAATAAATGAACTGCCTTGGAGAACCCATCAATGACTGTGAGAATGATGGTTTTACCCTTGGATAGTGGAAGGCCAGTGACAAAACGCGATGTGAGACCATGGCTGCAGAGGAATTGGTAAGGGCCGCAGGAGACCGACACAGCTTGATGGAAGGTCTTGTTGTTGGCACAGAATGAGCATGAGGCAGCAAAGGCTCGAACATCTTTAGCCATGGACGTCCACCAGAAACCCTATTGGAGCAGGGACAACGTCTGGTGGACCCCTGGGTTGCACGCAACCTATGAAGCAAAGCACAGGCGACTGGTGGTAGGTGGGACGAACTTTCATGCAGCAGATGATTCTTCTGTGCCTCAGAGAGACTTCCTGCTCCACCTACCAACTAACCACCCCTATTACAAACGTGGAGTGGAGGATTGTCCCTGTGTCATTCTCACCCTCCTCACAGGCAAACTGATGAGAGAAGGCATCAGGCTTCAGCTTCCGAGACCTGGGGTGGGTAGATGAGGTCAAAGTCAAATCGCCTGAGTTGCACTGGAGATTTTGCCTGAACTGGCTGGGTAGAGATTTTACCTGGACTGTCTGGACTGGAGATTTTGGCTGGACTGGAGTTTTTTCCTGGATTGGCTGCATCAGAGATTTTCCGTGGACTGGCTGGACTGGTATTTTGCATGGACTGGGAGGAATGGAGAATTTTCTTGGATTGAGTGGATTGGAGATTTTGGCTGAACTGGAGATTTTGCCTGTACTAGCTGAACTGGAGATTTTGCCTGGACTGACTGGACTGCAGATGCCTGGATTGACTGGATTGGAGATTTTGTCTGGACTTGCTGCATTGAAGAGTTTTCCTGGATAGGCTGCTCTGGCTCGATGGAAAAGTTGCCTGAAATTTCTGGACCGGAGAATTCGCCTGAACAGGCTGGATTTAAGATTTTGCCTGGACTGTCTGTACTGGAGTCAAAAATCTCCATTCCAGCCAATCCCTGGATTGTCTGGACTAGCTGGGCTGGTGATGTTGCCTGGGTTGGCTGGACTGGAGATTTTGCCTGGATTGGATTGGATTGGATTGGGGAAACTGGAGATGTTGACTGGATTTGAGATTGTGTTGGGATTAGCATCACTGGAGATTTTACCTGAACTGGGTGGAGTGGAGATGTTGCCTGGATTGGCTAGACTGGAGATGTTGCCTGGATTGGCTAGACAGGAGGTCTTAACTGGATTGACTGCTCTGCCTGCGCTGGAGATGCTCCCTGGATCGGCTGGATTGGAGATTTTGCCTGAACTGATTGGACTGGAGATTTTGTCTGGATTGTCTGCACCACAGATTTTCCCTGGATTGGCTGGACTGGAGATTTTGTCTGGACTGTCTGGACTGGAGATGTTGACTGGATAGACTAGACTGGAGAATTTGCCTGGATTGGCTGGAGTCAAGATGTTGCCTGGATTTGTTGGACTGGAGATTTTATCTGAACGAATTGGACTGGACATGTTGACTGGATTGGCTGGGCTGGGGATGTTGCCTGGATTGGCTGGACTGAAGATTTTGCCTGGATTGGGGAAACTGGAGATTTTGACTGGACTGGAGATTTTGTCGGAATTGGCATCACTGAAGATTTTGCCAGAACCGGGTGGTCTGGAGATGTCGCCTGGATTGGCTGGATTGAATATTTTGCCTGGATTGGGGTATAGACTGGAGGTATTGCCTGGATTGAGTGGTCTGCTTGCACCGGAGATATTGCCTAAATTGGCTGGACAGGAGATGTTCCTTGGATTGGCTGTACTTGAGATTTTGCCTGAACTTGCTGGATTGGAGATTTTTCCTGGGTAGAGTGCTCTGGCTGCATTGGAGAAGTTGCTTGAACGTTCTGGACTGCAGATTCTGCCTGAACTAGCTGGACTGAAGATTGTGCCTGCACTGTCTGGACTGGAGATGTTGCCTGAATTGGCTAGACTGCAGGTCTTGCCTGGATCGGAAGCACTGGAGGTTTTTCCTGTATTGGCTACACTGCCTGTGCTGGAGATGTTGTCTGAATCGGCTGGACTGGAGATTTTGCCTGGATTGACCAGACTGGAGCTTTTTCCTGCAATGGCTGCTCTGCCTGCACTGGAGATATTGCCTGGGTTGGCTTGAGGGGAGATGCTCCCTGGATCGGATGGACTGGAGATTTTGCCTGGACTTTCTGCATTGGTGATTTTTCCTGGGTTGGGTGCTCCGGCTGCACTGGAAAACTTGCCTGAATTTTCTGGACTGGAGATTTTGCCTGAACTGATTGGACTGGAGATTTTGTCTGGATTGTTTGCACCAGAGATTTTCCCTGGAATGGCTGAACTCGAGATTTTGTCTGGATTGTCTGCACCAGAAATTTTCCCTGGATTGACTAGACTACAGAATTTTCCTGGGTTGGCTGGGCTCAGGATGTTGCCTGCATTGGCTAGACTGGATATTTTTCCTGCACTGGCTGCTCTGCCTGCACTGGAGATGTTGCATGGGTTGTTTTGAGCCGTGATGCTTCCTGGATTGGCTGGACAAGAGATTTTGCCTGGACTTTCTGCATTAGTGATTTTTCCTGGGTTGGGTGCTCCTGCTGCACTAGAGAACTTGCCTGAATTTTCTGGACTTGAGATTTCACCTGAACTGGCTGGACTGGGGATTTTGCCTGGGTTGTCTGCACCAGAGATTTTGCCTGGATTGGCTGGACTTGAGATTTTGTCTGGACTATCTGGACTGGAGATGTTGACTGGATTGACTAGACCGGATGATTTGCCTGGATTGGCTGGGCTCAGGACGTTGGCTTGATGGGGTGGACTGAAGATTTTGATTGGACTGGAGATTTTTTCAAAATTGGCATCACTTGAGATTTTGCCTGGACTGGCTGAACTAAAGATGTCGCCTGGATTGGCTGGACTGGAAGTCTTGCTTGGATTGGCTGCACTGGAGATTTTTCCTGGATTGATTGCCCTGTCTGCACTGCAGATGTTGCCTGAACTGGCTGAACTGGAGATGTTGCCTGGATTGGCTGTACTGGGGATTTTGTCTGGACTGGCTGGGCTGGGGATGTTGCATGGATTGGCTAGATTGGAGGTTTTGCCTTGACTGGGCGCACTGGAGATGTTGCGTGGACAGCCCAGGCTGGAGATTTTTCTTGCATTGGCTGCTCTGACTGCATTGAAGATTTTGCTTGAATTTGCTGGACAGGAAATGTTTCTTGGATTGAATGGAGGGTAGATTTTGCCTGGATTTGCTTCATTAGTGATTTTTCCTTTACTTGGTATATTGGAGATGTTGCTTGGACAACCTGCACTGGAGATTTTCCTTGGATTAGCTGCTCTGGTTGCTCTACTGGAGATGTTGCGTGGACAGCCTGCACTGGATATTTTCCTTGGATTGACTGCTCTGACTCCATTGAAGATTTTGCCTGTATTGGCTGCACTGCCTGCACTAAAGACTTTGCCAGGTTTGGATGCACTGGACATTTTTCTTGCACTGGCTGCTCTGGCTGCGCTGGAGATGTTGCCTGAAAACGGTGGCTTGGAAGTGTTCTCTGGATTGGCTGGACTTGAGATTTTGCCTGGACTTACTGCATTGGAGATTTTTCCTTGAGTGAGTGCATTGGAGATATTACATGGACAGCCAGGACTGGAAATGTTTCCTGAATTGACTGGACTGCAGATTTTTCCTAGACTGTCTGGACTGGAGACCTTGGATAGACTGGAGATTTCACCTGGATTGGCTGTACCAGCGATTTTCCCTGGACTGGCTGGACTGGAGATTTTACCTGGACTGTCTGAACTGGAAATGCAGCCTAGATTGGCTGGACAGGAGATTTTTCTTGCATTGGCTGCTCTACCTGCACTGGGGATGTTGCCTGAGTTGGCTGGCGTGGAGATGTTCCCTGAATTGACTGGACTGGAGATTTTGCCTGGACTTGTTGCATTGGAGATTTTGCCTTGTCTGGGTGCACTGGAGATGTTACTTGGACAGCCTGGACTGGAGATCATACCTGGATTGGTTGCACTGTCTCTACTGGAGATTTTCCTTGGATTGAATGCACTGCATAGGTTGCCTCGAATAGCTGCTCTGGCTGCACAGCAGATTTTACCTGGATTAGCTGCACTGGCTGCGCTGAAGATTTTGCCTGGATTGGATGGATTGGAGATTTTTCTTGAATTGGCTGCACTAGCTGCACTGGAGAAGTTGCCTGAATTGGCTTGCCTGCGAATGTTTTCTCGATTGGCTGGACTGGAGATTTTTCCTGGACTTCCTACATTGGAGATTCTGCCATGACTGGATGCTTTGGAGATGCGGGGTGGACAGCCTAGACTAGAGATTTTATCTGGACTGGCTGTACTAGGGACGTTGCCTGAATTGGCTGGACTGGAAATGTTCTCTGGATTGGCTGGACTGGAGATTTTGCCTACACTGGTTGGGCTGTGAGTGTGGATTGAATTGGCTGCACTGGAGATTTTATCTGGATTGGGTCCACTGGAGAATTTTCCTCGATTGGCTGCTGTGACTACACTGCAGATTTTACATGGATTGGCTGCACAGATGATTTTTCTCAGATTTACTTTTCTGGCTGCACTGGAGACTTTGCCTGAATTGGCTGGACTGGAAACATTCCCTGGATTGGCTGGACTAGAAATTTCGCCATCACTTGCTACATTGGAGATCTTGCTTTGACTGGCTACATTGGAGACGTTGCATGGATGGCCTGGACTGTAGATTTTGTCTGGAGTGGCTGGACTGGAGATGTTGCGTGGATTGGATGGACAAGACATTTTGCCTGAACTTCCTGAGCTGGGGATGTTTCCTGGGTTGGCTGAAATCAAGAATGATCCTGGATTAGCTGCACCGGCTGCTCTGGAAATTTTACCTTGATTGGCTGCATTGGAGATTTTGCCTTCACTGGGTGCATTGAAGATGTTGCATGTACAGCCTAGACGGGAGATTTTTCCTCGATTGGCAATACTGGATGCACTGGAGATTTTGCCTGGACTGACTGCACCAGAGGTTTTCCATGAACTGGCTGGACTGGAGATTTTGCCTGGACTGGCTGGACTGCAGATGTTGCCTGGATTGGCAGAACCGGAGAGTTGGCTTGGACTGGAGATTTTGCCGGGATTGGCAGGAATGGAGATTTTGCCAGGATTGGCTGGACTGGAGATTTTGCCTGGACTGACTGCACCAGAGGTTTTCCATGGTCTGGCTGGACTGGATATTTTGCCTGGATTGGATGTACTCAAGATTTTGCCTGGACTTGCTGCATTGGAGATTTTGCCTTGACTGGTTGCATTAGAGATGATGCATGGACAGCCTAAACTGGAGAATTTGCCTTCCTTTGCTGGACTGGAGAGTTTACCTGAACTGGCGCGGGTAGTGATTGTGCCTGGACTGTTTAGACTGGAGATTTTGGGAGGACTGGAGGTGTTGCCAGAATTGGCTGGACTGGAGATTTTGCTTGGATTGGATGTATTGGAATGTTTGTCTTGACTGGAATTTTTGCCTGTAATGGCTGTACTGGAGATTTTGTGTGGACAGCCTGGAATGGTGATTTGGCCCGAACTGGCTGGAGTAGCTATTGTGCCTGGACTTTTCAGACCGGAGATTTTGGCAGGAGTGGAGATTTTGCCTGGATTGGCTGGATTGAAGATTTTGCCTGTACTGGATGGGCTGGGGATCTTGCCTGTATTGAGAGCACTGCAAATTTTGCTTGTATTGGGTGGACTGGAGATGTTGCCTGGATTGGATGTCCTGGAGATTTTGCCTGGACTGTTTGCATTCAAGATGTTGCATGGACAGCCTAAACTGGAGAGATTGCCTACATTTGTTGGACTGGAGAGTTTCTCTGAACTGGCTGGAGTAGTGATTGTGCCTGTATTGTTTGGACTGGAGATTTTGGCAGGACTGGAGATTTTGCCTTGATTGGCTGCCCTGGAGATGTTGTCTGAATTGGCTGGACTGGAAATTTTGCCTGCATTGGCTTCTCTGCCTGCACTGGAGATGTTGCCTGGTTTGGCTTGAGTGGAGATGCTCCCTGAATCAGCTGGACTGGAGATTTTGCCTGAACTGGCTGGACTGGAAATTTTGTCTGGATTGTCTGGAGCAGAGATTTTCCCTGAACTGGCTGAACTGGAGATATTGTCTGGATTGTCTAGACTTGAGATGTTGACAGGATTGACTAGACTGGAGAACTTGCCTGGATTGGCTGTGCTCAGGATGTTGCCTGGGTTGGCTTGAGTGGAGATGCTAACTAGATCAGCTGGACCGGAGATTTTGGTTGGACTGATTGGACTGGAGATTTTGTCTGGATTGTCTGCACCAGAGATTTTGCCTGGATTGGTTGGGTTGAAGACTTTGCCTGGACTGGCCGGGTTGGGGATCTTGCCTGCATTGAGTACACTGCAGATTTTGCTTGTATTGGGTGGACTGGAGATGTTGCCAGGATTGGATGTACTGGAGATTTTGCCTGCACTGGTTGCATTCGAGATGTTGCATGGACAGCCTAAACTGGAGAGATTGCCTGCATTTGCTGGACTGGAGAGTTTGTCTGAACTGGCTGGAGTAGTGATTGTGCCTGTACTGTTTGGACTGGAGATTTTGGCAGGACTGGAGATTTTGCCTGGATTGGCTGCCCTGGAGAATTTCCCTGGACTGGCTGGACTGGACATCTTAATAGAATTGGCTGGAATGGAGATTTTGCCTGGACTGGCTAGACTGGAGGTGTTGCCAGGATTGGCAGGACTGGAGATTTTATTTCGATTGGCTGCCCTGGACAATTTCCCACGACTTGCTGGACTGGACATTTTGCCTGGATTGCCTGGATTGGAGATTTTGCCTGGACTGGCTACACTGGGGTTTTTGCCAGAATTGGCTGTACTGGAGATGTGTGGACAGCCTGGACTGGAAATTTTGTCTGCATTTGCTGCATTGGAGACTTTGCCTTGACTGGCTGTATTCGAGATATTGCATGGACATCCTAGACTGGAAAGTTTGCCTACATTTGCTGGACTGGAGATTTTGCCTGGATAGTTGACACTGGAGATTTTTCCTGGATTGGTTGCTCTGGCTGCACTGGAGATTTTGCCAAAATTGGCTGGAGTAGCGATTGTGCCTGGACTATTCAGACTGAAGATTTTGGCAGGGCTGAAGATTTTCCCTGGATTGGCTGGACTGGAGGTGTTGCCAGAATTGGCTGGACTGGAGATTTTCCTTGGATTGGATGTACTTGAATGTTTGTCTTGACTGGAATTTTTGCCTGTAATGGCTGTACTGGAGTTTTTATATGGACAGTCTGAAATGGCGATTTTGCCCGAACTGGCTGGAGTAGCGATTGAGCCTGGACTGTTCAGACCGGAGATTTTGGCAGGAGTGGAGATTTTGCCTGGATTGGTTGCCCTGGAGATTTTCCCTGGACTGGCTGGACTGGAAATTTTGCCTGGACTGGCTGGACTGTAGATATTGCCTGGACTGGCTGCACTGCAGATGTTGCCTTTACTGGTTGCATTGGAGAAATTGCATGGACAACATATACTGGAGAGTTTGCCTGCATTTGCTGGACTGGAGATTTTGCTTGGATTGTTTATACTGGATATTTTTCCTGGATTCGCTGGTTTGGATATTTTGCCTGAACTAGCTGGAGTAGCAATTGTGCTTGGATTGTTCGGACTGGAAATTTTGCCTGGACTGCCTGGACTGGAGATGTTGCCTGGACTGGCTGCACTGCAGATGTTGCCTTTACTGGTTGCATTGGTGAAATTGCATGGACAACATATACTGGAGAGTTTGCCTGCATTTGCTGGACTGGAGATTTTGCCTGGATTGTTTATACTGGATATTTTTCCTAGATTAGCTGGTTTGGCTGCGCTGGATATTTTGCCTGAACTAGCTGGAGTAGCAATTGTGCTTGGATTGTTCGGACTGGAGATTTTGCCTGGATTGGCTAACCTGGAGATTTTGCCTGGATTGGCTGGATTGAAGACTTTGCCTGGACTGGCTGGGCTGAGGATCTTGCCTGCAATGAGTGCACTGCAGATTTTGCTTGTATTGGGCGGACTGGAGATGTTACCAGGATTTGATGTACTGGAGATTTTGCCTGCATTGGCTTCTCTTCCTGCACTGGAGATGTTGTCTGGTTTGGCTTGAGTGGAGATGCTCCCTGAATCGGCTGGACTGGAGATTTTGCCTGAACTGGCTGGACTGGAAACTTTGTCTGGATTATCTGCACCAGATATTTTCCCTGGATTGACTAGACTGGAGGACTTGCCTGGATTGGCTGGGCTCAGGATGTTGCCTGGGTTGGCTTGAGTGGAAATGCTAACTGGATCAGCTGGACCGGAGATTTTGGTTGGACTGATTGAACTGGAGATTTTGTCTGGATTGTCTAGACTGGAGATGTTGACAGGATTGACTAGACTGGAGAATTTGCCTGGATTGGCTGGGCTCAGAATGTTGCCTGGGTTGGCTTGAGTGGAAATGCTAACTGGATCAGCTGGACCGGAGATTTTGGTTGGACTGATTGGACTGGAGATTTTGTTTGGATTGTCTGCACCACAGATTTTCCCTGGATTGGCTGGACTGGAGATTTTGTCTGGAGTGTCTGGACTGGAGATGTTGACTTGATTGACAAGACTGCAGATTTTGCTTGTATTGGGCGGACTGGAGATGTTACCAGGATTTGATGTACTGGAGATTTTGCCTGCATTGGCTTCTCTTCCTGCACTGGACATGTTGTCTGGTTTGGCTTGAGTGGAGATGATCCCTGAATCGGCTGGACTGGAGACTTTGCCTGAACTGGCTGGACTGGAAACTTTGTCTGGATTATCTGCACCAGATATTTTCCCTGGATTGACTAGACTGGAGGACTTGCCGGGATTGGCTGGGCTCAGGATGTTGCCTGGGTTGGCTTGAGTGGAAATGCTAACTGGATCAGCTGGACCGGAGATTTTGGTTGGACTGATTGAACTGGAGATTTTGTCTGGATTGTCTGCACCACAGATTTTCCTTGGATTGGCTGGACTGGAGATTTTGTCTGAATTGGCTGGACTGGAGATTTTGCCTGCATTGGCTTCTCTTCCTGCACTGGAGATGTTGCCTGGTTTGGCTTGAGTGGAGATGCTCCCTGAATTGGCTGGACTGGAGATTTTGCCTGAACTGGCTGGACTGGAAACTTTGTCTGGATTGTCTGCACCAGAGATTTTCCCTGGATTGGCTGGACTGGAGATTTTGTTTGGATTGTCTAGACTGGAGATGTTGACAGGATTGACTAGACTGGAGAACTTGCCTGGATTGGCTGGGCTCAGGATGTTGCCTGGGTTGGCTTGAGTGGAAATGCTAACTGGATCAGCTGGACCGGAGATTTTGGTTGGACTGATTGGACTGGAGATTTTGTCTGGATTGTCTGCACCACAGATTTTCCCTGGATTGGCTGGACTGGAGATTTTGTCTGGAGTGTCTGGACTGGAGATGTTGACTTGATTGACAAGACTGGAGATTTTGCCTAGATTGGCTGCCCTGGAGATGTTGTCTGAATTGGCTGGACTGGAGATTTTGCCTGCATTGGCTTCTCTTCCTGCACTGGAGATGTTGCCTGGTTTGGCTTGAGTGGAGATGCTCCCTGAATTGGCTGGACTGGAGATTTTGCCTGAACTGGCTGGACTGGAAACTTTGTCTGGATTGTCTGCACCAGAGATTTTCCCTGGATTGGCTGGACTGGAGATTTTGTTTGGATTGTCTAGACTGGAGATGTTGACAGGATTGACTAGACTGGAGAACTTGCCTGGATTGGCTGGGCTCAGGATGTTGCCTGGGTTGACTTGAGTGGAAATGCTAACTGGATCAGCTGGACCGGAGATTTTGGTTGGACTGATTGGACTGGAGATTTTGTTTGGATTGTCTAGACTGGAGATGTTGACAGGATTGACTAGATTGGAGAACTTTCCGGGATTGGCTGGGCTCAGGAAGTTGCCTGGGTTGGCTTGAGTGGAAATGCTAACTAGATCAGCTGGACTGGAGATTTTGGTTGGACTGATTGGACTGGAGATTTTGTCTGGATTGTCTGTACCACACATTTTCCTTGGATTGGCTGGACTGGAGATTT
Organism: Antennarius striatus; assembly: GCF_040054535.1. Classification (NCBI taxonomy): domain Eukaryota; kingdom Metazoa; phylum Chordata; class Actinopteri; order Lophiiformes; family Antennariidae; genus Antennarius; species Antennarius striatus. Next base: position 17,143,953 of record NC_090791.1, read on the forward strand.
TGTCTGGATTGGCTGGACTGGAGATTATGCCTGGATTGGCTGGGCTCAGGATGTTGCCTGGGTTGGCTTGAGTGGAAATGCTAACTAGATCAGCTGGACCGGAGATTTTGGTTGGACTGATTGGACTGGAGATTTTGTTTGGATTGTCTAGACTGGAGATGTTGACAGGATTGACTAGACTGGAGAACTTGCCTGGATTGGCTGGGCTCAGGATGTTGCCTGGGTTGGCTTGAGTGGAAATGCTAACTGGATCAGCTGGACTGGAGATTTTGGTTGGACTGATTGGACTGGAGATTTTGTCTGGGTTGTCTGCACCACAGATTTTCCCTGGATTGGCTGGACTGGAGATTTTGTCTGGACTGTCTGGAGTGGAGATGTTGACTTGATTGACAAGACTGGAGATTTTGCCTAGATTGGCTGCCCTGGAGATGTTGCCTGAATTGGCTGGACTGGAGAGATTGCCTGCATTGGCTTCTCTTCCCGCACTGGAGATGTTGCCTGGTTTGGCTTGAGTGGAGATGCTCCCTGAATCGGCTGGACTGGAGATTTTGCCTGAACTGGCTGGACTGGAGATTTTGCCTGAACTGGCTGGACTGGAAACTTTGTCTGGATTGTCTGCACCAGAAATTTTCCCTGGATTGGCTGGACTGGAGATATTGTCTGGATTGTCTAGACTGGAGATATTGTCTGGATTGACTAGACTGGAGAACTTCTCTGGATTGGCTAGGCTCAGGATGTTGCCTGGGTTGGCTTGAGTGGAAATGCTAACTGGATCAGCTGAACTGGAGATTTTGGTTGGACTGGTTGGACTGGAGATTTTGTCTGGATTGTCTGCACCACACATGTTCCCTGGATTGGCTGGACTGGAGATTTTGTCTGGACTGTCTGGACTGGAGATGTTGACTTGATTGACAAGACTGGAGAACTTGCCTGGATTGGCTGGGCTCAGGATGTTGCCTGGGTTGGCTTGAGTGGAAATGCTAACTGGATCAGCTGGACCGGACATTTTGGTTGGACTGATTGGACTGGAGATTTTGTTTGGATTGTCTAGACTGGAGATGTTGACAGGATTGACTAGATTGGAGAACTTTCCGGGATTGGCTGGGCTCAGGAAGTTGCCTGGGTTGGCTTGAGTGGAAATGCTAACTGGATCAGCTGGACTGGAGATTTTGGTTGGACTGATTGGACTGGAGATTTTGTCTGGTTTGTCTGTACCACACATTTTCCTTGGATTGGCTGGACTGGAGATTTTGTCTGGATTGGCTGGACTGGAGATTATGCCTGGATTGGCTGGGCTCAGGATGTTGCCTGGGTTGGCTTGAGTGGAAATGCTAACTGGATCAGCTGGACCGGAGATTTTGGTTGGACTGATTGGACTGGAGATTTTGTTTGGATTGTCTGCACCACAGATTTTCCCTGGAGTGTCTGGACTGGAGATGTTGACTTGATTGACAAGACTGGAGATTTTGCCTAGATTGGCTGCCCTGGAGATTTTGTTTGGATTGTCTAGACTGGAGATGTTGACAGGATTGACTAGACTGGAGAACTTGCCTGGATTGGCTGGGCTCAGGATGTTGCCTGGGTTGGCTTGAGTGGAAATGCTAACTGGATCAGGTGGACCGGAGATTTTGGTTGGACTGGAGATTTTGTCTGGTTTGTCTGCACCACACATTTTCCCTGGATTGGCTTCTCTTCCTGCACTGGAGATGTTGCCTGGTTTGGCTTGAGTGGAGATGCTCCCTGAATCGGCTGGACTGGAGATTTTGCCTGAACTGGCTGGACTGGAAACTTTGTCTGGATTGTCTGCACCAGTGATTTTCCTTGGATTGGCTGGACTGGAGTTATTGTTTGGATTGTCTAGACTGGAGATGTTGACAGGATTGACCAGACTGGAGAACTTGCCTGGATTGGCTTGGCTCAGGATGTTGCCTGGGTTGGCTTGAGTGGAAATGCTAACTGGATCAGCTGGACCAGAGATTTTGGTTGGACTGATTGGACTGGAAATTTTGTCTGGATTGTCTGCACCACAGATTTTCCCTGGATTGGCTGGACTGGAGATTTTGTTTGGATTGTCTGCACCACAGATTTTCCCTGGATTGGCTGGACTGGAGATTTTGTTTGGATTGTCTAGACTGGAGATGTTGACAGGATTGACTAGACTGGAGAACTTGCCTGGATTGGCTGGGCTCAGGATGTTGCCTGGGTTGGCTTGAGTGGAAATGCTAACTGGATCAGCTGGACTGGAGATTTTGGTTGGACTGATTGGACTGGAGATTTTGTTTGGATTGTCTAGACTGGAGATGTTGACAGGATTGACTAGACTGGAGAACTTGCCTGGATTGGCTGGGCTCAGGATGTTGCCTGGGTTGGCTTGAGTGGAAATGCTAACTGGATCAGCTGGACTGGAGATTTTGGTTGGACTGATTGGACTGGAGATTTTGTCTGGGTTGTCTGCACCACAGATTTTCCCTGGATTGGCTGGACTGGAGATTTTGTCTGGACTGTCTGGAGTGGAGATGTTGACTTGATTGACAAGACTGGAGATTTTGCCTAGATTGGCTGCCCTGGAGATGTTGCCTGAATTGGCTGGACTGGAGAGATTGCCTGCATTGGCTTCTCTTCCCGCACTGGAGATGTTGCCTGGTTTGGCTTGAGTGGAGATGCTCCCTGAATCGGCTGGACTGGAGATTTTGCCTGAACTGGCTGGACTGGAGATTTTGCCTGAACTGGCTGGACTGGAAACTTTGTCTGGATTGTCTGCACCAGAAATTTTCCCTGGATTGGCTGGACTGGAGATATTGTCTGGATTGTCTAGACTGGAGATATTGTCTGGATTGACTAGACTGGAGAACTTCTCTGGATTGGCTAGGCTCAGGATGTTGCCTGGGTTGGCTTGAGTGGAAATGCTAACTGGATCAGCTGAACTGGAGATTTTGGTTGGACTGGTTGGACTGGAGATTTTGTCTGGATTGTCTGCACCACACATGTTCCCTGGATTGGCTGGACTGGAGATTTTGTCTGGACTGTCTGGACTGGAGATGTTGACTTGATTGACAAGACTGGAGAACTTGCCTGGATTGGCTGGGCTCAGGATGTTGCCTGGGTTGGCTTGAGTGGAAATGCTAACTGGATCAGCTGGACCGGACATTTTGGTTGGACTGATTGGACTGGAGATTTTGTTTGGATTGTCTAGACTGGAGATGTTGACAGGATTGACTAGATTGGAGAACTTTCCGGGATTGGCTGGGCTCAGGAAGTTGCCTGGGTTGGCTTGAGTGGAAATGCTAACTGGATCAGCTGGACTGGAGATTTTGGTTGGACTGATTGGACTGGAGATTTTGTCTGGTTTGTCTGTACCACACATTTTCCTTGGATTGGCTGGACTGGAGATTTTGTCTGGATTGGCTGGACTGGAGATTATGCCTGGATTGGCTGGGCTCAGGATGTTGCCTGGGTTGGCTTGAGTGGAAATGCTAACTGGATCAGCTGGACCGGAGATTTTGGTTGGACTGATTGGACTGGAGATTTTGTTTGGATTGTCTGCACCACAGATTTTCCCTGGAGTGTCTGGACTGGAGATGTTGACTTGATTGACAAGACTGGAGATTTTGCCTAGATTGGCTGCCCTGGAGATTTTGTTTGGATTGTCTAGACTGGAGATGTTGACAGGATTGACTAGACTGGAGAACTTGCCTGGATTGGCTGGGCTCAGGATGTTGCCTGGGTTGGCTTGAGTGGAAATGCTAACTGGATCAGGTGGACCGGAGATTTTGGTTGGACTGGAGATTTTGTCTGGTTTGTCTGCACCACACATTTTCCCTGGATTGGCTTCTCTTCCTGCACTGGAGATGTTGCCTGGTTTGGCTTGAGTGGAGATGCTCCCTGAATCGGCTGGACTGGAGATTTTGCCTGAACTGGCTGGACTGGAAACTTTGTCTGGATTGTCTGCACCAGTGATTTTCCTTGGATTGGCTGGACTGGAGTTATTGTTTGGATTGTCTAGACTGGAGATGTTGACAGGATTGACCAGACTGGAGAACTTGCCTGGATTGGCTTGGCTCAGGATGTTGCCTGGGTTGGCTTGAGTGGAAATGCTAACTGGATCAGCTGGACCAGAGATTTTGGTTGGACTGATTGGACTGGAAATTTTGTCTGGATTGTCTGCACCACAGATTTTCCCTGGATTGGCTGGACTGGAGATTTTGTTTGGATTGTCTGCACCACAGATTTTCCCTGGATTGGCTGGACTGGAGATTTTGTTTGGATTGTCTAGACTGGAGATGTTGACAGGATTGACTAGATTGGAGAATTTGCCTGGATTGGCTGGGCTCAGAATGTTACCTGGGTTGGCTTGAGTGGAAATGCTAACTAGATCAGCTGGACCGGAGATTTTGGTTGGACTGATTGGACTGGAGATTTTGTCTGGATTGTCTGGACTGGAGATGTTGACTTGATTGACAAGACTGGAGAATTTGGCTGGATCGGCTTCTCTGCCTATACTGGAAATGTTGCCTGGGTTGGCTTCAGTGGAGATGCTTCCTGGATCGGCTGGACGGGTGTCTTTTCCTGGACTTTTGTCATTGGGGATTTTTCCTGGGTTGGGTGCACTGGAGAATTTCCCAGGACTGGCTGGACTGGACATCTTAACTGAATTGGCTGGATTGGCGATTTTGCCTGGACTGGCTAGACTGGAGGTGTTGCCAAGATTGGCTGGACTGGAGATTTTGCCTGGATTGGATGTACTGGAGATTTTGCCTGGACTGGTTGCATTCGAGATGTTCCATGGACAGCCTAAACTGGAGAGATTGCCTGCATTTGCTGGACTGGAGAGTTTGTCTGAACTGGTTGGAGTAGTGATTGTGGATGTACTGTTTGGACTGTAAATGTTGGCAGGACTGGAGATTTTATTTCGATTGGCTGCCCTGGACAATTTCCCACGACTTGCTGGACTGGACATTTTGCCTGGATTGGCTGGATTGGAGATTTTGCCTGGACTGGCTAGACTGGGGTTTTTGCCAGAATTGGCTGTACTGGAGATGTTGTGTGGACAGCCTGGACTAGACATTTTGCGCAAACTGGCTGGACTGGAGATGTTGCCTTTGCTGGCTGGACTGGAAATTTTGCCTGCATTTGCTGCATTGGAGACTTTGCCTTGACTGGCTATATTCGAGATGTTGCATGGACATCCTAGACTGGAAAGTTTGCCTGCATTTGCTGGACTGGAGATTTTGCCTGGATAGTTGACACCGGAGATTTTTCCTGGATTGGTTGCTCTGGCTGCACTGGAGATTTTGCCAAAACTGGCTGGAGTAGCGATTGTGCCATGACTGTTCAGACCGAAGATTTTGGCAGGACTGAAGATTTTCCCTGGATTGGCTGCCCTGGAGATTTTGCCGGAACTAGCTGGAGCAGCAATTCTGCCTGGATTGTTCGTACTGGAGATTTTCCCTGGATTGGCTGGATTGAAGATTTTTCCTGGACTAGCTGGGATGGGGATCTTGCCTGCATTAAGTGCACTGGAAATTTTCCCTGCATTGGGTGGACTGGAGATTTTGCCTAAACTGGCTGGAGTAGCGACTGTGCCTGGACTGTTCAGACCCAAGATTTTGGCAGGACTGAAGATTTTCCCTGGATTGGCTGCCCTGGAGATTTTGCCGGAACTACCTGGAGCAGCAATTCTGCCTGGATTGTTCGTACTGTAGATTTTCCCTGGATTGGCTGGATTGAAGATTTTTCCTGGACTAGCTGGGATGGGGATCTTGCCTGCATTAAGTGCACTGGAAATTTTCCCTGTATTGGGTGGACTGGAGATTTTGCCTAAACTGGCTGGAGTAGCGATTGTGCCTGGACTGTTCAGACTGGAGATTTTGCCTGGATTGGCTGCCCTGGAGATTTTCCCTGGATTGGCTGGATTGAAGATTTTGCCTGGACTAGCTGGGATGGGGATCTTGCCTGCATTAAGTGCACTGAAGATTTTCCCTGTATTGGGTGGACTGGAGATTTTGCCTGGACTGGCGGAAGTGGAGATTTTGCCTAGATTTTGTGGACTGGAGGATTTGCCTGGACTTGCTGTTTTAGAGATATTTCCTGGATTGGCTACTTTTGGTGAACTGAAGATGTTGCCTGCACTGGCTGGACTGGAGATTTTGCCTGGACTAGCTGGACTGGAGATGTTCCTTGGATTGGCTGGTCTGGAGAATTTTGCCTGGATTGGCTGGACTGGAGATGTTGCCTGGATTGGCTGCACTAGAGATTTTTCTTCGATTAGCTGGACTTGAGATGTTGCCTGGACTGGCTGGTCTGGAGATTTTGCCTGGGCTGACTGTGTTGGAGATTTTGCCTGGAATGGCCGCAATTTTCCAAGTATGTAGCTTGACATTATAATGCTCTATCCCACAACTGCCACTCATTTGCAAATAAATAGTTACATGGCAATCTTTCAACATCAAAAACCATCAGATGAAAACACTTTGATGTTGGGCATTCCATAGCAATGCATTCTTCACAACAATATTTTCTTTGAATATTTTTTTTTGTTATGCCCGGAGTGTACCTTGCCTAAGGACCTTGCTGGGATAGGCTCCAGCAACCCTGCGACATTGGAAAAAGTGGGTAGATAGATCACGGACAGCTTTCAGTTTGAGTCAGCTGACCTCCACAAAAATGTAAAAGAACCCACTCCTAGCTTTAATGACACCTTGGTTCAGATTTGCTAATAGGGAAGAGAAAGAGCAATCCAAGAATTCTCTTTTACACTCTGCTAGGCTAACACAAAGCTCCAACTCTACTGTCCCTGTTATTATCACAGGTGTCACTTGTGAGGATTTTGTGAAGTTATTCATTAACAAAATACAAACCATCAGGGACAAAAGTTATTTATTTATTTGTTAATTTCGGACATGTTATTACAACAGACATTACCATCTTCATCTCATTTGCAACATCAACAAAAATAAAAAAAAGGGCTGACGAGAAGAAGCCAACTGGCTTGTGTAGTCCCCAGAATCAATAGAAACACCTCTCTCATCACAAAATGCTTTCAACCAATTCGTACATTCAATTTTGACAGTCATTGTGGCAAATTGTTGTTTCAAACCACCCATTCAGTACCATCCGCTGAACTGCAAGTCCAGATATCATACGTCATCCCAGATGTAACCTTGTTTTTTCATTATTATAGATGGTCAAAACAAGAAGTTGACCTTGCCTTTGTTCATACAGTGTCTGGACAACAAGTTTATGATCATAGTAACCAATTACCATTGTAAGAATTAACCAACATTTCCGTTCGTTCTGTAACCATGCAATGTCAGTTATTTACAAGCTCTTTTAAAGGCAGATTGGGTCCCTAGGCTTTTAACTTCCTCATCCAAGTTCTTCCATAGTTATAATTTATTAGGGACGACAATCATTCAGCTTTTGTTGCCATGTAATGCTGATGTATCCCTGACCAAAGAAATTGGAGACACCACTGTTATTGTTCACTAGTGGGCATGTTAATTCCACCAGTAGGTCAAAGCCAGACTGACCTTTGATCTACTCTACTTTGATTGTGGTACTGTATGATTGGCTGTACAGTTAACTATCGTTTGTCCACTCCCCTTGTGCTATGATTTTCATGTTTCCTCTATGTTCTGAACTCCTCAGTGTTTTTAAATTTGTGTGTGTGTGTGTGTGTGTGTGTGTGTGTGTGTGTGTGTGTGTGTGTGTGTGTGTGTGTGTGTGTGTGTGTGTGTGTGTGTGTGTGTGTGTGTGTGTGTGTGTGTGTGTGTTTACATCCCACTTCAATACAGTGATGTAATGTAGGTAGATTTCAACTTCTGCACATTCAGGAACCTGATAAGATAGAAAGACGAGGGAGAAAGCCAGTGTAAGACATTGTGCATAGGTAGATCAAAGGTAGTGCTTAGATCTACCTATGCACTAGCTTTGATCTATGGTCAAAGCTAGTGCATAGCTTTGGTCTACCCTGAAAGCTTTGACCCTGACCTACTCTGAAAGTAGGTCAGGGTAAGTCGTGGGATGTTGCAGTTTCTGACTGCTTTGGTTCTAGTTTGTATTGTTTTTATGTCAAGCAATTTAGATTATTCATTTTGTGAAAGGATTGATTGATTGATTGATTGATTGATTGATTGATTGATTGATTGATTGATTGATTGATTGATTGATTGATTTACAGTTCTTTGTTACATTAAATACAGGCTTTGTTACGTGGGTTACTTATGGATAGTGGCAGGCTGTGCATTTCACACTTGTGCCTTCAGTGATGTTCAACTTAGTGAGACTTGCATTAATACATCGCATAATACTGTAAGTGGATCCCACTGCTGCCACTAATGTAACATTCAGGACTGAGGTGTTTACAACCAGGGCTTTGAACCAGATTTGTTTGCCAATCGGTTTGTTCCGAACAGAAACAGTATTATAATGTTTCAGTTTTACGTTCCACCCACGAACTAACGTTCCTGAACCAGTTAGAACAAAAAAGTACAGTTCCCGAAGCGGTTAATAACGTTCCTTGTAAATATAAATAAGTAGGTAGCTTTAGGATTTTATATTGACAATTAAAGCAATTAGTTTCCATACATTACATTTGTCCCTGCAGTAGACACCATTGATCCAGTTATGGAAAAGAGGATGGAGAATCAAAGGAAGTTCGAGAAGTTGCGGCAGCTTATGATGCAACAAAGTTTGCGTATAACAGAGCCTACCGGGAAACGAAGACAGTGTCGCTCTGAACAAAGCATCTTGTGATCAGTCAAGAACAGAAAGAAAAAACGATAAATGTCCCGAGCGTCGGAGGAAGTTTCCCAAAGGAGACTAACTGCTACAAAGCGGGGATTTCTGCTCTGAAAAATGCTAGCAGCCAATAGGCTCATGTCTAAATCAAACATTTTTTAAGATTGACAGACTGCAACGTTTACCTGCTATAAATATAATCGAGGTTGAGAGACTGCCTTTTCCTTGACTGTTGGTGATATGCCTCAACTTCTCTCCACTCTCATCATGCATTGAGTGAATGAAAGGAAGGGAAACATGAGGACTGATATTTTTTTCAAGAACAAAAAAAAAAAAGTTGCCTGGTTTTATTTTCGTTCGTTGAACCGTTTCAAAGCCCTGTTTGTCACGTCTATTAATTGGGACAAAAAAAATCACTTCTGAAAAGGCGTTAGCCCTACTCCTTTCATTGTCACTCGCACAGAAGATCCCGGCCACACTTTTACAGACGTCACACAACTACGTCACAGAACTAAAACTGACTGAAATGACCATCGTTTATGACGCAACAGCTAGAGAAACAAAATACATACATACACTAACACACTCCTGGATGATGTATCACCTCTTACGTGTATAAAACGGGTTATTCCCTAGCAGTGTCACGGTTCGGTGTTGCTGCTCCGCTATGCTGGGGTGTGGCAGGAGACACCTGTCCCTCATCTCAACACGTGGACTTGATCAGGCTGATTAGCCAGAGCCTTTTGAAGACTGACTCTCTTTTGGTTCTGTGCCAGATTGTTTGTACCCTTGCCCGCACGTCTAGTTTGCTGGACTTTGTGAGTTTTCTTGTGTTTCCAGGATTTTTACGTTATTGATTAAAATATGATTGAAAGCTTCACCACGAGTATTCTGCATTTGGGTCCAAACCCTGCCCTCCATGACAAGCAGTGACAGCGTTATAAAGATGCAAGTGTCTTTTAAATATGAAAAGTTAAATAAAATGCTTGTAGTCACCAAAACAGCTGTTCAAATGACTTTTTTAAACACAAAATCCATTCTCCTTTCTTTCCTCAAGAACGCTTCGATCAGTTGGTTGTACAGTTTATCTGTGTGTGTTAATTCCAGCAACAAATTTGCTAGTTCAGGAATCGTACGGGATCGGAAGAGCTTCTCTTCAAATGTGCGTCTGCATAGCCTCTGAACAGCGCCTCCTTCTCAGAATAAGTATCCAATCACACGACACGTACATGTCAGGTGAACATAAAGCCAGCTCGTGATCTGATTGGCTGTTGCATCTGACTATTAACTATTTGTGCCCATTCACTCACAGTGCAGGGGGACCTGCATTTTAGATTCTGAAGGTCCTGGGCAGACACAAGCTAGCTGAATTCTGATTGGATAAAAACTCTCTGTCCCATAAACAGAACACTGACCCAGTGTTGGCCTGTGTAATATTAGATCACAACGTCCATCCATTCATCCATTTTCTTATCACCGTGTTATCCGCTGTGGTGGGTCACGGGGAGCTGGAGCCTGTCCCAGCTGGCTTGGGCGTGAGGCGGGGGAAACTCTGGACGCGACGCCAGTACACCGCAGAGCCACACAGAGACACAGACGACCACACACACACACACACTCACATCCGCAGTCAATTTGGGACCAGCCAATCCACAGGAAACACATGTTTTTGGAGGTGGGAGGAAGCCGGAGAACCCGGAGAGAACCCACGCAGACACGGGTAGAACATGCAAACTCGGCACAGAGTGGGACTCGAACCCGTAACCACCTTTCTGAGCGGCAACAGCGCTACCCACTGTGCCACTGTTCGGCCCTGTACCACAGTGTGTGTGTGTGTGTGTGTGTGTGTGTGTGTGTGTGTGTGTGTGTGTGTTTAAATATATTTATTTAAGGAAAATGCATTAAATTAAATCATGATTTCTGATTTCCAGAGAAGGCCTTGCTGGCCCACCACTGCTTACGGAGGAACAAGCATAATTACAATATATTGTAGATAAAAGTGGAAATGACTTCATTCGTCCTGAATTTAGTTTCTCTTTCTGGCCACTTGAGGGCAGTGAACACTCGCTCAACGATGAGGAGAACGGAATCAATGTCAAATGTAAAAAAAAAAAAAAAAAAACGTTTTCCGGTGTCACTTTTCAAAATAAAAGAGAACTCTCCGTTGTCGGTGAAACATTCAATAAATCAGCTTTTATTTGTAAAGTGTTAAATTACATCAACAGACATTCAAAGCACCTTCCCCAGTGGCAAGGGCATATTCCAAAATGACAATTCCAGGATTCTTTGGGCTGAAATAGAGAAATAGTGGTTCGGGGAGCATGAGACATTTTTTTCACAGATGGATTGTCCCCCACAGTCCAGACCTGAACCCCAATGAGAATCTTTGGGATGTGCTGGAGAAAGCTTTGCCCAGCGGTCCGATCCCACCATCATCAATGCAAGCAAGATCTTGATGAAGAAATAATGCATCACTGGATGGAAATAAATCTTGTGATATTGCAGTAGCTTATCAAAAAAATGTCACAGGAAATGCATGACGTAATCAAGGCTAAAGGTGGTCCAACAAAATATGAAAGTGTGTGACTTTTTTTTCACCAGACACTGTATAACATTTCATTTATTTCAGTATTTTACTTAAATCTGAAATTATTTTAAAGTTGTTCTTTTTTTATTTCCCTTGGACCTCACTATTTCTTGCTTTTTCTTCTGTTCTTGCTACCGCCTTCCCCTTCTGATTAAATACATCTCCAAAGTATTATTACTGTATTGTGAGTCACTTTGTTTCTCCTGATTGCCTCTTTCATTTTGTTGCTGTGTGATCTGGTTATTATGCCTCTTCATACAAATTATTTTCATGTCATGTGGGCTTAAAAACCTATTTATCCTTGTTTATTTTTCCTACGCATGACCCAGGCCTTATCCGTGTATATTTAGCTGTTTTCCTACGTTTATCCTCTTCTGTTGGTGTTTTGGCTGTGATGCTGTCATGCTTCTTGAATCTTTTCCTCATTCCTCCTTACAATTGCCATCTTGTGGTGACGGTGACTGGTTTGCGGTGTGCAGATTTATTCTGTCTTTTGTCAGATTTCTGTTGCTTTTGCACATGCATTGCTGTAAGGTGTGTTCACACCAGTCCTGTCTCTCACAATCGGGCCTGTCTGCGCTATCAATGAAGTAAATGATCTGTCTTTATACGTACCAATCTAACCTGACCATTCTAGTGATTGGGGTCAGGGTTCACTTTAATGTAACTGACCTGCTGGGCTTTGGTGGAGGTGTGTACAGTACTTTCCTGTCTCTGCTTCGGGTTTGGTTGCTTCAGCCAGCTGAAGTCGCTGGATCTCCATGCTGGAGGTGGAGCTGCTCCCACCTCCAAACACCCTGGAAGAGCCAGCAGGTCACCCCCCCGCAGGTGGGCTGACCTGTCAGTTCCAGCAGTGACGCACACGGGGCTTGGCGCCCCGGGCCAATTGGCTGCTGCTTGCGATCCAAGGACATCCTCCCCCCTGCCTGGGGGTTGGGGGGTTAGTTTATCATGTCAGATGCTGATGTGAATCTAATGAGTGGGGCAAACATCTAATTCACACCGATGGGAGAGAGGATGAAAAAAAGATAGATTGGGGGGGGGGGGTAGAGGAAAAATAGAGGAAAGACAGAAGGGATGAGGGGGAAGGACGCAAGAGCAGAGAGAGAGAGAGGGAGGGAGGTAGAGATGCAGTGATGGTGAGGGAGGGGGAGGAGAGGGAGGAGCAGGGGGGAGGCAGGCGCTCAGTCTGTTCGCCCGCCGGAGGAACGAGCAGCAGCGGGACAATGGAGCGTCTCTGCCGCGGCCCCTAACGGACACCGGGCTGGCTCCGCAACACGCCGGGATTTTCTACGGTAAGGTCGCTGCGGATCGGATCCTCCGTCCGGTTGTGTCTGGAGCGGTTTGACGGGTGTTTGGATTTAAATCCAGCGAGAAAGAGAGAAGAGAAGAGAGAAAAGAGAGGAGAGAAAAGAGAGGAGAGAGGAGAGAAAAGAGAGGAGAGAGGAGAGAGGAGAGAGGAGAGAGGAGAGAGGAGAGAGGAGAGAGGAGAGAGGAGAGAGGCTGCAGGAAGGAAGCGACGCAGCGCAGCGGACAGACACCCAGCAGGGCCTGCCGTCCTTCCGTCTGCTGCTGGGGCTCACACACACACACACACACACACACACACACACACACACACACACACACACACACACACACACACACACACACACACACACACACACACACACACACACACACACACACACACACACACACACACACACACACACACTGTTGACGGGAAACGTCAGTGGGCTGCGGTGGAAAAGCGTGAGCAGACGAGTATCCGGAATATCACATCCGCGCTGCTTGTCCTCCGAAGAACGTTGCGCAGAACTCCTTTACAAATCCTGATGTTTTTTATTCGCAGTAACCGCAGGCTGTATTAAACAGCTCTGATCGTGTTAAATAAGATTGATTTAGAAACGTTGAACAATTCTAGAGAATTCGGCGTGGTGTGTTTTCTCAATTATGTGTTTTAAATACCATTTAAACTAAATCTTAAAGTGCGGACACAGTGGACGTCGCCTCCCGCTACGGCGTCTTCTGACAGGAGGTAAACACGCAAACCACACATAAAAGTTGTCATTTTAGCTGTAGTGGGATCTGCTCTGTGTGTCACACGCAAGCCGATTTGACCACCGTGTCGAAGTCGTTCAGGGCAGCCGTCAGATTTATCTCCATCATGACTAGCGTGACGACAAAAACAACGCCGCCATTAAAAGCTCGGTTTTGGGAATGGAGGTTCGGAGCGATCCGCGTGTCGCCGCCAACAAAGCCTTCCTCTCGCCAGCAGCAGCAGCAGCAGTGTGTGCGTGCGTGTGTGTGTGTGTGTGCGTGCGTGTGTGTGTGCGTGTGTGTGTGTGTGTGTGTGTGTGTGTGTGTGTGTGTGTGTGTGTGTGTGTGTGTGTTCCAGATCGAACCGCTGCACGGGGCCGTGGGCCAGAGCTCCACGACAGATGCGGTTATTGTCGATGGGGATGGATGGAGTCATTGTAGTTACAATAATGCGCCTTCTGTTGGACAGTGACGCAGACTGACGCACAGATCCAGAGATGCTGTCCGGGCGTGGAGACTGAGAGAGACTCCTGTTCGGACCGGGGGGGGGGTCTGAATGTCAGGGGAGAAACATCTCCAGCCCTGCAGGGACTGAAGGGACTGGTTGCACCGCTCCAGTCCTCATAGGAAAACCTGTTTTTGAAGTAACATGTCATTTAGAAAGCAAGATCTGTGCTGGAGCCTGTACTTAGTGAAGGGAGGGGCCGTGCAGACACCTCCCACAGTAGCTGGTAAGCACATGCATGCTTCCTCCTACCCCAGGGGGAAATGCACATGTCAGCAGTCACTGGTGTCCGTGTGATGAGGATCCCTGTCTGCAGACGAGCTCACATCTGTGGGTAGACACAACTCACTGGGGTGTGTTCCAGAGATGGGGGGTGGTGGGGGTGGTGGTGTGAATCAGTGATGGTGGCGTTCATGACCGGGAGCGCACAAGACCAGAATGAACCGCTTATCTGTTCTGTCCTGTCCTCTGGTCATGTAGTGGAACATTTAAAACTGAACTGGGATCTGTTTTTGGCTGTTTTTGTTTGTCATGTTTGTCCACGTGTCAGTGCGATTATTCCAAAAGTTTTATTTCAGACATGGCGTACAGGCCAAGGAAAGGTCATTCAGAGTTTGGTGTTGGCTCAAATATAATTAAGTATAGTATTTTACGTACTATAAGGCGCACCTAAAAGCCTTTAATTTTCTCAAGAAGCTGACAGTGCGCCTTATAACCCAGTGCGCCTTATAACCCAGTGCGCCTTATAACCCAGTGCGCCTTATAACCCAGTGCGCCTTATAACCCAGTGCGCCTTATAGTGCGGGAAATATTGTAATGCTTAAAATTCTTAGACAACATTTGATCTATCTTCAACAGCAACCAAGATAGATCCTTTTATCTTGAATTAAATTCAAGATAAAATGAATAGTCAGGTTCCTGGTTGTGGGGGGGCAGGTTGTCATGAAGGAGTCACATTGTGTGGGTCAGTCATGAGGCCAGTACTTTTTAAGTGTGGTGATATAATGAGGAAACTGAGCTGACGTTACAAAACGTCTGTGTGCCGTCACGTAACAGCACCCATATATATGCAAGGGAACCTGAGTTGATGCTCATGTTGAATTCACAATTCAACGTGATGATGCTTCTGGGGGCTGCAGTCAGATTGTGTTTGTCTGTGTGATGTGTTGCAGGATTGTGTGTGTCAGTGTGTGTTTATCAGTGCAACCAGGAGGCTGCCGGCGCAGTCGTCCTAACAATAGCAGGAAAAAGGCCAGGAGTCATGTTTGCTGAGTGTGTGAGGGGCTCACAAAGGTTACTGCCTTGCATTGGACTTGCTTAACTTCACATAATCAGTGTGTGTATGTGTGTGTGTGTGTGTGTGTGTGTGTGTGAGAGAGAGAGAGAGAGAGAGAAACTACGATTTGGCAAGACGGTGTCACAAGATGTGCTGCAGTCAGCTGTGTCATCAGGAGTTTGCGTTGAGGGAGGCTTTATTCTGTAATACCGCAGCGTCCAATCAGCATCAAGTTAGTTAGCGTTGTCATGGGAATGGATGTAAACTGTCACACAAACAGCAACAGGATGCAACACGTTTTATCCTCTCCGTTCAGATGCATGCAGCGACTTATTCCTGCTCCTCTGCTGATTTAGTTGGCAACACAAACATAAATGTCTGTATGAATCACTGATGCTGAGGGTCTCTGTGTGGAGCTGGATAGGATGGAGATGATTAATGATTGATTGACTCATATTAGCCTCAGACCAATGGGGATTTGTTTTGTTTGGTGTCAATGAAGTCTTGATGTCATTTAGTACAGATATTTATAGATTAACAGATATCAAGTTTACAGTTACTTAGCCAGTGTGTATGATTCTGTTGGACATTATAGTGAGATGAGGCATATGCTTTTCATGTGTTTACCCAGTGTAACTCTCTTCTTAATGCAGTTTGTGCCACCACATTTCTGTGTGGCAAAACATCCTTTTCTAAACAAACTTGTAATGGAGCTCACTTCACAACCTGGTCCCCTCTCCAGGTGAAAGCACTGCAGCGTGGCGTCACTAAACAGCAAACTGGGATTCTTATAAGGGTGACGTGACTTCACACATACAGGAGCTGTTGGGTCCGAGCAACACTGAAGACGATGTTGTCGACGTCGTCAGGCTGTGTAGTCGAGCGTCATCTGAGCAACGACCTCACGTCAACGTTCAGACAAAACCAGTCGTCTACCAGCGTGCGTTAGCATCATGTTTGTTTGTTAAATCTGTGTCGCAGAGACAAAAGTATTTATGAGCACTTGTGTTATGTGGCATGGCTGCTTTTTAATATTTCAGCCCAAAGGAGAAATTTTCCAGTTTTTAGCAAAACTTGTCTGGTGAACAGAAACTAAAGCTAAGACAAAAGGTGATTGAAAAAACAAAACAATTTATATTGCATTGGTCCAAAATAAATACTGAATGCGCTCCTTTATCCAGATCCACTCTAAAATTGATTTGGTAAATTGCTGACTGGACAAAGTTCCACCAAACTCCATTTGTGTAATGAACACTAATGTTGAGAAAAGGCCCGTCTTCAGTGTTAAAGAAAAAGAAGTAACATTCCAGAATGGGCTGGTTTTATATGAATCCACTCCCAAACATGATGGTGTCTTTCCTGTCTTCAACCCAACCCCCCCACCAAGGTTGATGAAAGTCCGTCTGGTGGTTTCCGTGCGGTCCTGCTAACACACCGCTCACATAGACCATGTGTGACAACACAAACTGAGCGCTCCGTTAAATCCTTTACAACTTTACAACTGCAGTGGTTTTCATTGTCGTCATGACGACACAACTACAGATCTTTAGGGCCAGAGAAAGTGTTTGATGGCTGCTAACAACACACACACACACGATTAATGATGACATCAGACTCTTTTGGGTCTCTTTGGTCAAAATCGTGGTGGAAAACTTGACTTCAGGATTTGGCAGGTTGTGACTCAAAGAGACGGGTTACCAAACACGACTGTAGAAACGACTTCATGTGATGTTTTGTGTTGAGCGTTTGAGTTAAGGAAGCGCTTTTCGTATCGTTGTGACAATGTAGCTTAAACTGTCTCAGTCTTCACACCTCAGGTGTGATTTTCACACCAATCCCACAGTCTGTTGGACAAATGAGACATGTCTCTGGCTCCATGTATGTTGGATTACTAAACAACTACAAGAATGCTTCTTCGTGGGTTTCCTGCTGTTGGGGTTGTGGTCTGTTGGTGGAGGTAGTTGTGATTAAATTATCAAGAACTACATATACACTTAAGCTTTATGGTTATTCATGACCATGTCAGACAATTCACAAAGTTGGGTTTCACAGGCTTTTGTTGACGGGACATCCCAGAGATGCAACCTGGGCGGGGGGAGAACGTCAGATCCAACGTTATGCCTCTGACTGCAGTGAATTCGATGATGTTGGTGAGCGGACTGGGTGATAACAGAGGCCCGTCTGAGGAGTTGTCTGCGTTCATCTGCGTTCGTCTGCTGATGTCGTCCCAAAGTGAGTTTGACATCCAGAGCGGCGACACGAAGGCAGGTGACACGTGAGGTGACGGTGCGTCACCGGTCTAATGGGATTATTTTGACAGCTCTAACAATGCCATGTGGCTGCTAGGAAATACACAGTGGATCAGCTGTGTGGCTCTGTGTTGTGTCAGGCCTATCATACATGCCATACACAGGGACTGGTTTTTGTTTTTTATTGTTTTTTTTTTTTAATTAAAGGTAATATGAAACTGGTTTTACTCTGGATTGGTTATGTATTCATTTATTTATGTTCTAAAACACCGACTCAAACAGCTTGTTTCATTTTAGCCAGCAGAGGAAAACTCAAAAGATTCATTGAACGTTGATATCCAATGCGAAAACCAATGACGGTGACGCTATAGCAGTTTGGTTTCCATGCATTTGGTACTTATGTAAATGGACTGATGTAACTTTGTCGTTTGATAATCTTAACAGAGATGGATTCAAACTAACTTTCAGTCCAGTCGCTCTTTATTCTGATCATCTTAATTCATATACAAGCTGTTTTATGTTGGTCTGGTGGTCCATGGGTTTTTAGCCCAGACCACGAACCAACGACTGTCTGCTGTCACCTTTCCAAATACATGAGGTAAAAACAGTCTGAAGATGACTTCTTAAATCAGACGGTTTGATGTTTTTCCTTTCTTTTCTTGTAAATTGAACATAGTTTTTATTTTGGACTCAGCAAAACAAGATTTGAATTTTTTTTTAATCTCTGTTTGGTTGTTTGAGATTGATTGAGGCGGAGGTGACTGGTTTTAACCTGGCTGACGTTAATTACATTACTTTATGTTATATCAATTATATTGTCAAGCTCTGGTCTCCTATCTTAGTTACTTGCTTTTTGAAATCAAACACAACAGCCATCACTGGTATTCTAATGACTGGTTATGCTGACAGTAAATCATCCACACGCTTCACAATCCATGCGAGAAAAAAAGATTTAAAATCCTCAGGATGCTCCCACAGACCTTGACTCCATGTGTCCACAGGATCCACAGGGTCCATCAACAGCTAATCAGCAACGCCCTTCCAACAGGTGCTGGATCGGGTTGAATTCTAGGAACTCGGTATGCAGAGCAGCACCTGAAGCTCACCAACACGTTCCTCAATGGTCAACTGGTGGCGGGCTGCTCCAACCAACGCAGGCTTTAATGTTGTGGTGCATTGTTGCATGGATCAATAATCAATAATTGTTTGATCAGATGATAATGAAAATTTAAAAATAAAAAGGTTTTGTCCAACAGTACCGTAAAGGAAAAGAACAACAACAAAAAACAGTTGAGAAGCTGTGAGAAACAACATAAACAACATCTCAACTAAGTAGCTGATTAAAGTGAGTGGAAAGGCAGTCGGTCCTGTTGATATATCTGTGGAGGCATTTAAGTGTCTAGGAGAGGTGGCAGTAGAGTTTCTGACTGGGTTGTTCAACAGGATCTTAGATAGTGAGAAGATGCCTGAGGAATGGAGGAGAAGTGTGCTGGTGCCCATTTTTAAGAACAAGGGAGATGTGCAGAGTTGTGGCAACTACAGAGGAATAAAGCTGATGAGCCATACAATGAAGTTATGGTAAAGAGTAGTGGAAGCTAGACTAAGGGCAGAAGTGAGCATTTGTGAGTAGCAGTATGGTTTCATGCCAAAAAAGAGTACTACAGATGCAGTATTTGCTTTGAGGATGTTGATAGAGAAGTACAGAGAAGGCCAGAGGGAGCTGCATTGTGTTTTTGTAGATCTGGAGAAAGCTTATGACAGGGTGCCCAGAGAGGAACTGTGGTATTGTATGAGGAAGTCTGAAGTGGTAGAGAAGTATGTTAGAGTGGTGCAGGACATGTATGAGGACTGTAAGACAGTGGTGAGGTGTGTGTAGGTGTGACAGAGGAGTTCAAGGTGGAGGTGGGACTGCATCAGGGATCAGCTCTGAGCCCCTTCTTGTTGCTATGGTGATGGACAGGCTGACAGACGAGGTTAGACAGGAATCTCCATGGACTATGATGTTTGCAGATGACATTGTGATCTGCAGTGAGAGCAGAGAGCAGGTGGAGAAGAAGCTAGAGAGGTGGAGGTTTGTCCTGGAAAGGAGACGAATGAAGGTTAGCCGCAGTAAGACAGAGTACATGTGTGTGAATGAGAGGGACCCAAGTGGAAGAGTGAGGTTACAGGGAGAAGAGGCGGGGAATTAATCAGCATCCTGGTCACTCCCAAAGAGAACTGCAGGTGGGATACCGGCGCATCGCAGAGGTGCTAAAACACATCGACAGATATTTCAAAGCACCCTTACAGAAAGAAAAACCCTGGTTTAGGAACCTTAAATGTATTTTGTTTCATATATTTTTTAATACTGTTTGCTGGTTGTGCATCAAAGAAACCATTGGATCCGTGCCCTGGGTCGTGGTGACTCATCTCTGTGTTTGCTGTCACAGACAGTGATTCATCGATCAGTGTTTGTGCTTCTCTGTGGTTCAGGAGGTGAACGTCAGACGGCTCAAGGATGCTACCGTCCTCATCCCTGCTCATCGGCTCTTCACCAAAAGCTATCTGATTAACCAATCATGATGAAGACTGAGCCCCCAGCAGCCACAGGGGCCAGCGTGACCCCTGGTGGCAGTGGCGGGGGGAACGGCAACTCGAATCTGCGGAGTCCTTCGCCCCACCGCAATGCTTACCAAGCGGGGCTGGCGGCCCTCAAGAAGGCCACCGACCACCTCAACAACGCTACCAAAGGAGGCCCCGACCCTACTTCAAAGCCTGTGCTTATGCCCCGCCCAAATGGGAGGGGCCGGAAATACGGATCAAACGTCCACCGCATCAAGAACATGTTTATGCAGATGCAGTCTCCAGGTGATGAAGAGGATGGAGCCAAAATGATTGGTAATTCACCTAACCTGTTTGTGACCATTTTCCCACACTTATACATTCTGGTTTTTGAACGTACATTTAAGTCCTCATTTCCTGCAAGTGTTTGATTACTCTGGTTCACTTAGACCTTACCATTCACCCAACCCCTCCCTCAAACAGGAAGTCCAGGTGTCAGAATACCTAAGTAAACAGAGCAGGGCACAACAGGCCAGTCATGTGTTGGTTTTCCTGCATGTTGAAGTGATGTGTGTTGGGTTGTGATGAGAACGCCACTTAGTCGGAAGATTTTTTCTTGTCGTTTTCTTCTTGAACCAAAAACAGGAGTAAACACTCGTTTTTCACCCAATGCTGGTGAAAAACTTATTTATACCTTAACACTTCACGGCTGTGTTACACACTGAGAAGCAGTTATAAGTGAAAACCTTGGTGTTTCCTAAGCTAAAAGTGTTTTACACCTCTTCAGCATGGAGGTAAAGAAGCAGACCTCTAATTATTTTTATTAGTTTCTGCATTAGCCTAAAGAAACGTACGTAGAAATACAAGGTTTATTTTATTCACATCAACGTAGTAGGAAATGGAAGCAGTCAGTGTTATGCTTTCATTATTCAGTGATGATGTGCATAAAAAAAATTATTATTCAAAATACTCTCAGCTATCATCGTAGCTCAACGAGAAGAAAAAGAAAACGTGATCGCGTTATCAGTACTTGATTAAATACTCAGCAATATTAGTACTTTGAAATCCAAATGCTAATGGTTCATCTAGGTTATTGAAACCTTGGTTTGACTTTAGAACAATGTTATTCCAACAGAACCCAGATTCCCTTCTTTTTTAAAACTCTAACGTGTCTTTCGTTGGACTTCCTGGTGTGTTCAGGTAAAGAGCAGTCCATCAAACTGTCGTTGCCGAGGGCGTCCAGCCTGAATGAGAACGTTGACCACAGCGCCCTGCTCAAACTCGGGACCACCGTCTCTGAGAGGGTCAACCGTTTTGATTCAAAGCTCGGTGGAGAGGGTGTGGGGTTCTCCAAACTCCAGGAGACCAGGAGGATCTTCGAACAGAGGACTCTACAGGTAGGAGGTTTTTGTTTGTTTGACACTACCTGTGTTTGATTGGGATCAAGACTGTCTGACTAGTTGACTTGTCTCCTCCAGGAGAAGCAAGCTGCCACTAATCGCATCTTGCTGGTGAAGGAGCGAGCGTCGGGCTTCCAGGACAGCCGTCTAGATGTTGTAGCTCGCTTTAACGGGTCGACCGAGGCTTTGGACCGCCTGGACGAGCCCCCTGCTCCTCCTCTTCCTGCTCCTCCTGCTGCTCCTGCTACTCTTCACGCTGCTACAGCTCCGGTCGGGCCCGGCGACGCCGTCAGCCCCACTGTCAGTCAGCTCAGCGCCGTGTTTGAGAAGAGCGAACCGCAAAACCACCTCTACCTCCCCCAACGTCGGTCTGGCCCCGCCCTGGCACCGAAACCAAAAGCTCCAGCTACAACCGAAGCTGTCGGAAGGAAGGTGAGAATAAGTTGATTAATCTGAAAAATAACCTGCATGTTGAGAGACGTTGGTTGAAGGGGAGGGTTAAACTCTCTCCTTGTTTGCCTCTCGTAGACGAAGGTGCTGCCTGCAGGTAGGGAAGACCAGGAGGGGCAGGCAACAGCCGGCGTGAATACCGCTGAGTCAGACGTGAAAGGTTCTCCACAGAGGAGCACTGGAGGAGTAACAACCAACGAGGAGGACAGGTCCAGACCATCAGGGGACCAGCTGTCCAACACCTCCTCTTCATCCTCAGTGGCTGTCTCCTCCTCCTCTTCAGAAGCCAAACCAGAGTTGTTGGTCCAGCCACCAGCGACTGAAGCTAAGGACTCTGTTACAGAGCAGGGACCTCCTACCGAGGAGCAGGACACCTCCACGCCATCTGAGGTCGGAGCCCGACTGGTGCAAGCCGAGGTTCATGCCTCACTGGAAAACGGAGAAAAAGAGCCTTCATCTTCCTCTCCCTCACCAGAGGAGAAAGAAGCAGACTCTGAAAGAAGAGGTGAAGAAGAAGAGGAGGAGAATGACGACGATGGCTCGAGAAAGGATGATTACTCAGAGGGGGATGTGATAGATATCAGTGCGTACAGCGGGCTCGGAGACGACTCTGGGGGCAGCCAGCTGGATGATGATGATGAGGATGAGGATGAGGATGACGAAGATGAAGAGGCATATCAGCCGGAGATCAGCTGCCATGAGATTGCAGGTCTACCTGATGAAGAAGAGCCCCCGCCTTCTAATAGGAAGATTCAGTTCAGCACCGCGCCCATCAAGGTGAGTCACGTTTGGTTGCATGAAAGTATTTTACTTTCCATTTTTTATCATCATCATCATAAAAATGATAATAATAATAATAATTATTATTATAATTATTATAATTATTAATATTAATATTAACATTAATAATTAATAATAATAATAATTATTATTATTAATAATAATAACAATAATCAGGAACCATCATGTTGTAAAGCCGTTTTAGTGGAGCGCCCACATCAGGAACTCCGTGAGGCGCTTCCTCTTTGGGGTCAGCAGTCTGGGTGTTTCCACATTAGTCTCATTTCTGTTTCCATGGTTATAGTATGGACTTTGGTTCTTTCTGTTGATTTGTTTTTTTTCCAAAGCACATTTCCAATACTTTCAGCATTTTCTTCACACACTTTCGACTCACGGCAACCAAGCACTGAAGATGCGCCTTTCGATTTAGGAACTTGCACTTTTCATGGTTACGACTTGATTCTGTGACTGGGTTTTGTCTCAGACGAGGTTTTTCCAGCATAATAAAATTGGTGCCTTTTGGCATTTTGGAAATTTGACCTTTATTCTGACAACTTTAACCTTTATTCTGACAATAATTAACAAGAATTACAGTTAACTGACAAACAAGTAACTTCTTTTTGTCTTCCTAAGATGAGATTTAGCTGTGATGTGCTCCAATCATTGACAATGGATGAAATGTCTTTGTATAAAAGTGAAAGAAGATACTTTATGTCACCCAACCGTGGCTCTACGGATCACCTTAGCATCTTTTACCTTATTTTCTTGCTCACACATTTCCTGTTTTGGTCAAAAGGGAGCAAAAGTACTAGCAGAACACACTCCTCCACCAGGGCCAACAGATCCATCTCCATCCATCACAATTCGTGGATTATTTCCTGAAAAAACTGGAGAAAATGTCTCAAATCTTCAGAATGTGGATCCGTTGTTGTTTGACACGTTCACGTCCGTTCAGCGGAGTTCAGTAGCTTTTTTATAATTAAAGAAAATGCTGAAAAACATCGTGTTGAACAATTTTTTTTATAAAATCATAGGAGCAGATCCTGCTCTGGACCCAGACCAAACCCAACTGGATTAGTCTGGCCCGTGTACCGACCCTTCATGACATGTAATCAGAGGGTTCCGTCAGAGCCACCAGAAGTAAAGGTCATGTCTACGTGAAACACTTTCATATGGTGGTCGTGTGCATAGGACGATGAAACATTCACATCTTTTCCTTCAACACAATTTAAATATGATTAAATTGTGTTGATCTTTTGTATTATTAATCTGAATATACAAAGAAACTATTAAATAATCTATCAAATAAATATTCAGTTAAAAGCTGTCCTTCTGAAATGTAGTGAAGAGGAACAAAGTAGTTGTCACTCTTTCAGCAACAGGATTTCCTGCTGATGCTACCTCAAAACGTGTGTGTGTGCGTGCGTGTGTGTGTGTGTGTGTGTGTGTGTGTGCATATATCTTGATTGAACACAATCACTCTTCTAAACTGGATTGCGTGTTTCCAGAAACACGAGCCTCCTCCCGCCTCCTCGCTGCTGGATTTTGTGACAGTCGACCGCGGATTGTGAAACATGTCACAGCTCGCCATGATGAAGCTGTCACGCTAACAAGATACTCCCTCAGTGAGAGAGACGGTCGAGTAACGTAGAGTTAATACGGCTTGCAGCAGAGGAGATGAGAGCTGGAGTATGATATAACAGGTTTGGTATTGAAACAGGATGTTGTCTCAGAAGTCTGCAGAAGCCCCATGAAACTGACAGCATCCACTACTCTTCCTCTTCAGTCTTGTGGCAGTAGAGGATTACGGGAAGCAATGTGTTTTATTTCGGGTCAGAAAGGGATTCTTTACATTTTCTTGGCCTTTAAAACATCCAACCACTGACCTCTGTAGCCACAGTGTGGCTAAAAGTAGATCTGTGTCCTGGGGTGAGCTGCGGATAAACGCTGAGCTGGCCGCCCAATTAATCATGTCATACAGCAGATGCTGGTGACGGAGAACGCTCTGATGAAGGTTCCTCAACAGTTTGCCCTCCATCTGATGATTGTGCAGCTTGTGAAGCGTCTCTTCCACACATCCAGCCTACAGTTCATCATCATAAGATGTGAGAACCGGCTTTAACAGAGGATTCAGGGACAATCCGTTTATTGAGGAGTATGAATTGACGTTTTTGTCCCAGCGAGTCAGCAGGTTGATGTGAATCTAGCTCTACAGACGGTCTTCCTGCCTCGTCTCGTAGCTGCAGGGTTCTGTCTCTGTGGACGATGTGCAACATCTAAGATTCATTTACAGCTCCTCCAACGGAAACACAGTCGACACAGAGAGAGTAATGGTTACCATGGTAGGAAACGTGAAGGTTTGGTTTCGTAGCATGACATATATTTAGTTCTTTAATAGTAATGTTGGCATGAAAAGAGACATTCTCATACAGGGTTTGTTAGGATTTAAAAATAATGTGAGCCCTGTCATTGGAATGTTGACATAAAGAGTAAACACGTGTCTAGCAGCATGAAAAAAATGTTAAGTTAGTATAATTAACAACACAATAGTCACTACTAGCATAATGCTAATGTCAAAGACAAAATACAGCATTTTCCGCACTATAAGGCGCACTGGACTATAAGGCGCACTGGACTATAAGGCGCACTGGACTATAAGGCGCACTGGACTATGAGGCGCACTGGACTATAAGGCGCACCGTCGGTTTTTGAGAGTTAAAGGCTTCCAGGTGCGCCTTATAGTGCGGAAAATACTGTATATTACTGTAAAACCGAAACCCAACATGTGTTGTGTAACATTTTTTATATATCAACTATAATCAACTAACCAATGCAAAAACACAAGACGTAAAATTGAAGGAAAGTGTTTCGTCTTAGTGAATAAACTCATTATAATCTCCCGCCTCCATCTGATGTTCGCTGGGGGTTTAGTCTGTCCACAGATCCTCGAAATCCACTCGACAGAATAAATGTCTTCTGCACATTCGGACAGGGGTGATTCTTTCAGTCTTTCACGTGTGTTAAAGATTATAAATCATTTTTTCTAGTAGCAGGGGCTTCTGGAGCAGAGAAGACAGGAGTGGAACTAGTAAACATAAAAGACCTCATTTAATATTTTCATTTTATTCAGAGGGACTTTCAGTCAGACAGGGCAAAAGATAACACAAGCTATGTGAGTGTCGACATCCTGTCTGCACCAGCATTCACACAAACCACTTCCTGTTCATCAGACAGGTTCGAGTGGAAGATGTTTACAGTGTAGTGTTTTCTGTGAACAGTGGTGAACACCAGCGCCTCCTCAGGTCAGTGACGAGCAGAGGAGTCAGGCTGTGGTTTGGTCTCTGCACACGACTGAAGCCTCGTGTTCTAATGGATGATGGGTTCCGACAGCCACCACACACCCGTCTGACCTGCGGTGTGCTGAACGTGGAGCTCTGACCTGCTTCGTTGGGATACGACTGCTTGTTCCGAGGGGTTTAGCGTAGAGGATCGCTGCCCGGACACGTTGGGTGTCATTCAACCTGAAAACCGGTTAGCGGTTGTTGTTGTTCTGATTTTACTTCAACATGTAAAAATTCCAACCTCCTCTCAGGGAATCTCAGGGTTTTAGTCAAATCTCAGCCTCATGTCGTCTTCCGGCATGAACTTCTAAAAAAAAGCGAATAAACTTGATTTCAACGTGGATTAGGTTTATTCCCAGGATCTTGGTGGTATGTGATGGAGTTCCATCACATCGGTATGGAATAATAATAAAGGTGGAATGATGAATCACGCTGTTGGACCGGTGTTGGAGTGGCCAGGTGG